>NW_027100723.1:1340179-1364276 GCF_040412425.1 Macrobrachium rosenbergii | reverse complement strand
TATCAACAGTAGTGACACAGAGTTTGATAAATACCTTAGTAGTAAAATCCATTGCAAGGCAGAAAGTAGAGTAAAGTAAAGAATTTTCTGCGCATTCTTGCGTATTTCGATGTTCACACCCAAATGAAGGTGTGTACACCATCTTGTGTGGGGAGCTATTAAGAGTAGCAAGACTTTGCTAGAAAATTGCTCCCTTTTCTTTTGCTTCTTGTCTGCTGATCGATATTTCGCATGGTCAGAATACAAGGGATTAAATCCGATTGTAGGCCACCCCCTGTAAGTAGATAATTTCTGATTTCCGAGGCAAAAGTGAATCTGTCTGGCTGCCCTTTTCAGGCAAAACCCCCCTGCAGGCATCAGCTGAACATGACTCAACTCCCTATGTGTTGGACGTGCCCCCTGCCCCATAGGAGGAGATAAAAGCGACAAGCAGACCAAGGCTCGCTCTCAGACGCGAGCTGGACGAGATGGTGTGAAGAAGTCCCCAAACCACCGCCATGCCCTGGCCCAATGATGCCCTTGGCTCCTCACCACGTGGCCTTTAAAGTATACCTTTCCTCAGTGCACTCTGGCCGCCAGCCATGTGTTCCCTTCGAGGCTGGCCTGACTGATGACCCACTCCATTTGCTTGGCATTTCGTGAAGTTCCCATCGTCTTGCCCTTTACGTAGAAGCCCCTGCATCCTGCCACGTGGAAGAAAACTCGCACTCGGAAATCGCAAGTCATCCACGGACCGCCTTCTGCGCTGGAATCAAATCTGCCTTACGAGGGACCCTATATCGTGGAATCCTCTTGGACTGTGTCTGTAATCCCCAGTTTCATTCATCCCATAGGATCCCCTTCAGGATCAATAATCTACTTGCATTCCTCTTTCCCGTACTAATGTTATTTATGTAAATACACTCCTGTAAGTTTGCCAACGTGTTTACGTAATATTTTCCTTCAGTAGTAAGAGCCTTACGATCATGTGAAATTCCCCTTTTTCCTCTTGTTTTATGTTTCCCTGGCCCCACAGAAGTCGGAATCATAAGGCTAAATTATCTGAAATTGTTGCTACCTGTCTCACAGAGAATATTTCAAACTAGATTGCTAGGAAAAACATAAAAATATATATATAAGAAAGCACTAAAGCAGACAGCTTGGTACATGGTTTTCCTTTATTCATAAAGGTTTATGTTTCGAGATCCTTGTTTCATCCTCAAGGCTAAAAATACAAAGTACAATATACAAGTACAGCAAGAAAAGTTAGAATATATGTACAAATAAATTATGATAAAGTAAAACATCAATACAGAAGGTTAACCTAAAATAAAATTGTTAAAAAAAAAAAGAAAGAAAGAACTAGAATATATATATATATATATATATATATATATATATATATATATATATATATATATATATAGAATATATATGCATAATTATAAACATGTGTGTATATATATATATATATATATATATATATATATATATATATATATATATATATATATATATATATATATATATATATATATATATATAACCAGGAGCAGAAAATATAACAGGACGCTGCTTCTAAGGAAGTTTATGAAATGCTTAATAGCGAAAAATTTACCAAATCCAGGATCTGTAATGAATTGGCTGGAATTGTTACGAGTTTAAAAAGCTTCTAAAAAGCCAAGAGAGGATTTTAACTTGAAAAAGTATATTTAACTGATAAATTAGTGTCATGGTACTAACTACACATACATGCACACACACACACACACAAACAAGTTATGAGTATGATTTGTTGGTTCTCGGACAAATTTACTGGTGTGGGTGTTGGGTGGAGATTTTTTCTTCAATAATGTCGGATTTCTTGCTCTGTTTGCCTTGCATTTTTGGGCTCTGTATATAACCTAACCTAACCGACGGCATTTTTTTTACCTGCATTTGCAGGCCTCTACAGTGCGCTTCGCTGGTTATTGAATATTGTTTCACGCAATTTTTTCTTGTTAGTTAAAACATCGCCAGATTTTCAACGGCAATTTAGGAGACCGAGTTTAACTATCAGAGCTAATAAGTGGATATGGATATAGGTTGTAAATAGGTGCTGACTTCATTAATTAAAGAGTTTTTTCGTTTGGGAGCAAAAGTCAGCGATATGCAAATTAATGTATCATAATTTAATCGCAGCGATTTTCTTTGACGAATTTTTGGTAGAATGATTTTCTTTCGATGTTTTCATCAAATTCACTTAAATTGCAAACGTATAAGATATAATGTAAAGTGAAAATTTTATGTGATAATTCGTTACAACAAATGCAGTATTTAAAGTAATATTCATTCAGAATGACAAATTTCATAATAGAAATGACACTGTGTGTTCAGTGCCCCCGACCACGGTAAATTAGGTTATGACCTTCATATTGACCTAACTTTGTACTTTGGTGGCCTTATAAAGTATGCTTCCCAAATGCAAAGTTTCTATCTCATGTAGCTCAAACTTTGCCCCAAAGTTGACCTATAACATCTAAACATTATCATAATCTGGGCCATTTGATCTACGAAATTAAATAATATGAATCCTTTAAACCAAAAAACTGTGTATTTGAAGTCTATGGCCTTTATATCCATTATTTTAAACTCAAAAACCTTTAATCAAATTAAACCCCCGTGGACGTGCAAAATGATATGCAGGTTGGTTACCACAAGGATAAAGAGATTTGATTAAAGTGTGAACAAAAAAGGGATTCAATGAAAAAATATTACTCTAGAAATTGAGGTAGGACGAAGGAAATCCCCTTCTGCTGTGCGAGGTACGCTACGCGATGGCTCTTTTGAGAGCACATTATTAAGCAACATTATTTCAGAAAATGGAAAATGATTTACATACCTTGGAGAAAAGAAATACATTTGCCCTGAAAAATAATATGTATATGCACACACACACATATACATATATATATATATATATATATATATATATATATATATATATATATATATATATATATATATATATATATATATATATATATATATATATATATATATATGCATATATATATACACGACCGGAGGTGTAACAAGAGGCAGGTCGGAGGAGAGAAAAGGGAGCAGTGTGTCGCGACGGAGGGTTATTTATTTGTTCGCTGTCAGAGCGGCACATGAAAGGAGAGGTTCATCATCATTATCCTGTTCATGAAAGAGCATCGATGAAGAGGAGTGAATATGTGGTGGGAGAGGGGAATATAATTTCTGGGACGTTTTGACCCAAAGCCTTTTTTTTCCAGCAACGAAATCGGACATCTCATGAAGTGGGTTATAAAACCAGGTGAATTTTTGTCTGGACTAGGAATAAGGAAGGTATAATTTTCTGACTCTTATATTTGGGAAATAATGTGGTAAATTATGAGTAGAAAATATTTTTCATGAATGAGGCAATTTCAATATGAACGTAAGATCAAACTGGTACATGTGTCATATCGTATATATATATATATATATATATATATATATATATATATATATATATATATATATATATATATATATATATATATATATATATATATATATATATATATATATATATATATATATATATATATATATATATATATATACACATACATACATACATATAGGTATATATATATATATATATATGTGTGTGTGTGTTATTATAATATATATATTTTTCATAAGCTTTCATTAAATGAATAAATAATAATAATAATAATAATAATAATAGTTTACCTAAAGATGTATCCCTTTTCAAAGACATATTTACGTGACTATTCGATATTATACAACATCCTGTAAACCAACATTTTTAAACACACATGTACTTCTATTTTAGTTTGGAGCCACATCTAATTAACATCTGTCTACAATATTTTTGCACTCTTATCTACATAATTGCTAGTTCGTTTCTTTTTCATCAGTATCCCATTAATCCATGTCTTCGAGTGCTAGTTAGGCAAGTGTATCAACTCTGACAGATTTTATCACCTAATCGTTTTAATTGCTATGTTCATCAGATGAGAAAATGGAAATTACAATAAGTATTGATAAGATAATGAGTTGATGTATTTTTAATTCTGCAAACAAGGTATTTGAAGTTATTCCCCTTTGATTAAATTACGTAAATATTTTTAAAAATCAGTATTTTAAGGAATAGCTTGGAAGAAAGCGCAATCACTAATAGCAAAGTAATTGTAGTGTGGAGACAAAAAATAAGGCAAAATTCACAAGCTAATCTATCTTATGTCTCTCGAAGGTTTTGCTAGTTTTCATAATCATCTTTAGGTTTAATTTATCTTTTCTTTATTGTTCTCCATATTACTCAGCTAATTTACTGATACAACTCTGTAAAACTAAATGGATGATAGAGAAATAATTATTGTCTTTGCTTAAAAAAACAGTTGTTAGTAATATATGTTAATCTTAATAAGCATTTTATAAGCAAATTTGCGCCGTAAAAAAAATTCTGCTTTGATAATTTTTAGAATGTCTCTCTGATCTCTCTCTCCTCTCTCTCTCTCTCTCTCTCTCTCTCTCTCTCTCTCTCTCTCTCTCTCTCTCTCTCTCTCTCTCTCTCCCTCATTTCCTTCACGTGGTGAGGGGGTAAGGGTGGCTTTTCTTCTTCGTTCTTAAAGAATAAGAGCCAGGCCTGACGGATCACCTACAAACCTTTCGATTTAAATGGCGTGGATATTTTCACTTTCGTACAAATTTCTTGGACCTGGTAAATAGGAAAAGGTATCATAGCTGGGATTGGGTTTATATCCGAAGCTAAATAGTGAGAACCGTGGCAGGACCATCAACTGCCCGATAATGTTCGGACCTGAGTTTTCAGGCGGAACTATTCTACGGGACTGGACCACGGATTCCAGGGGTCTAGTTCTGGGAATAGGACTCTCGGCATTCTGTCCGGTTTGCCCATAATGTGATTAGGGTGGGGATGATTGTATTCTAGTAATGCTCTCAGTCCTATCAAGCGGGTTGGCTTACACTTGAGCCACTCTAATCATGTTGTGCCATCCCCTTTGGGGTAGGGTAGGGATGCGGACATTTGGGAGTCGGTTCTCACTTGTGCCATTAGTGGAGGAATGAACTCCATGAAAGGCTGATGATATCTTTTTAAGGTTTTCAGGTTTATTTTTATTTTTTTTTATCCTCAAATCTTTATGCAAAACCTCTATGTGAAAATAAAGATTCAAGTACCCCTGGGCCCTTTGATGGTAGTGACTCGGCACAGATGACGACCGATGGAACCTCTTGTAACAACCTTTCTTTGGAAAAAACAATAAAGAAATCCAAATATAATCACACTGGAACCTATTATGCTCCAGTACACAACAAATCAAAAAAGTAAATATCGTCTTGACCCAACCTTGACTCACTTCTGACTCCCTCTTTGGGAGTGGAAGTTGGTCAAGGTTTCTAACCATGGAAACAGAACAGCAAATATCAGCCCTAAAGTTAGAAAACTTCTTATTAAAGACACTCAACGACAGAAATGTCGTTTAGACAAATAAAAATGAAGACATGGCTTATAGAAGCCACAACAAAAACCAGTCTGAGGACTATCTGTCAATAAAAATATTGACAATATAAATGTAAAAGTAAAAAACATGACACTATGAACAGCATTCAGGGTACTATTGTACTTCCTGAAAATAATGACGAACCAGTTGACAAAAATATACTGTTGGACTCTCTTAAAATGAGATATACCAAATGTCCAAGACTGTGAGGTATATATAATACCAAGTAAACAAAATAATAAAGCATTAAAAATTGCAAAAATAAAATTTGAGGTCAAGATTACCTCAAAAATAAAAATTTTAGGTCAAAATAGAGAATTGAGACCTTATGTTCCCAAAAACCACTACAATGTCAAAATTGTAGTAAGTATGGACACACAAAAAAAACTGTCGTAATGAACCTGTATGTGCTTATTGTGGATCTAACAGAACATGCCACACAATGGAAATGTAGTGAACCCAAATGTGTAAACTGTGGACAGGATCATCATGCTAGGTCCAAAGAATGTGTGTACTACATATACAATACAGAGTTGAAAATGTTACAAGAACGAACAGGGATGTCTATCAGAGAGGCTAAATTGGAATTAAAAGTGAGAGGAATGCAAGATCCATCTAAGAAACATTCATATTCCTCAATAACAAGAGCAAAAAATGAAGCAAAAACGGAAACAGATAGAAATAACAGAGCACAGAAAAGTAAATCTCAAGAAAAAATTAATAATTTAGAAATAAAAAATAAAATTGTAAAAAATAAAGAAACAGGTACAAATGAGATGGATAATATTTTGTCCAATTCATTTGAAATATTAATGCAGATAGAAACACAGGAGGATGCTGCTACTAAAGTGACAGAAGAGGGTAGAGATAGACAGGAAATTAAAGATAAAAAAGGCCTTTGGAGAGAACACCACCCAAAACAGAAGAAACCAACTATTAATAGAGAAACATCAGTTAAACCAAAGATAAAGGAGATGAAAAAGAACAAAAACAAAAACAAGCTAAGAATATACCTTTATCTCCTAAAATAATAATAGAACCTATGAAGGCAAATGTCGAGAACACTGAAGAAGTGAAAGAGAATCATACCATAGATGATAATGATTATGTCAAGGGAGAAGAGATTACTCCTTCTCCAGTAATTGGAACAAGAGCAAATGAAAAGAGAAATACACATGATAATACTTGTGGATGTAATGATTTTTCATTGAATTATGCAATAACAACAAAAGCATAACAAAAGATGGTTTAACAAACATTATAAGAAATTTTATGAAATATAAAAAAAGTAAAACACAGATTTGAGTAACCATGAAAAAGGGTGCATGTGCATTGAGCACTTAGTCTATTATAAGGAAAAACAGATGAATGTCGTGAGTAAATTGTTAGAAAAATTCCAAATTGATAATACAAAAAAAGAGAGTAAAACCCGACCGCTATAAAAAATATTTTCAATAGTTATATTATACAATGGAACGTAAATGGTCTACAGACCAGATTACACCTAGGAGAAATACAACGGTTATTAAAAGAATATGAACCAATGATATTATGTTTGCAACATGTCAACAAAACAATATTAACGATAGGTAAATATACCTTAGCATCTGCATCAAGAGAGGAAGAGGAAATTTAGGTACTGCTATATATGTACATAACAAAGTATGTTATGACAAAGTACCTGTAAAATTTACTGATCTGCAAACGTCGAGTATTAGAATACGAATAAAAACGATAATTATGTAATTCATAATTTGTACAATCAACCTAATAAAAATTATGACGTTGACAAAATCAAAGAATTACTTAATAATACTAAGGAACCAACGTTAATAGTAGGTGATTTTAATGCCCACAACCCAATGTGGGACTGTAATTGTACAGAATCAAATAGAGCAGGAATTAAAATAGAGGAATTCATAGATTCATATGACATGTGCTGTATAAATGATGACGAAATCAGCACATATTTTTCTAAAACACATGGAACATATTCCTCAATTGACCTAACTCTATGTACAGCAGACATAGTAGACAGATTGGACTGGAATACAGTAGATGACTTGCATACAAGTGATCATTTCCCCATATTAATTTCTTTATTACAAAATAACCCCACCAAACATGCCCCTCGATATAACATTTATAAAGCAGATTGGGAACAATATGAATTCCACACCAGGAATATCCCACCATTTGAATATTTGAAAGACCATAATGAAACTAATGAATTTCTTGTTGATTTCATTACAAATGCTGCTGATAAAGCAATACCAAAATCCAAATCTCATCCGACAAAACACAAAGTCCCATGGTGGTCTGAAAAACTAACAGAATTAATAAAATAAAACACCAAATTGGAAGACGACTAAATAATTTGAATAGAAAATTCAGTAAATTAAACAAAACATTACCAATATTAGAAGGAACCTTACAAAAAACTGACTATATTATTATTAGAAATTGATACATTAAAACCTCTGTATAATAAAATATCTGCAAAGTTTAAAAGAGAAGTAATACAAGGAAGAATCATTTCATGGAAAAAATATGTATCAGATCTCTCTAAAAATACTCCCATACAAAAATATATGGAAAAAATTCAGGAAAATAAATGGTACCCATGTTAAACCACCTAGACATGCCATAATAAAAGATGGGAAAAATACTTGATCCTAAAGAAATTAGTAATGTAATAGGTGAAAATTTAGCAAAAGTAAGTAGCAACAAAAATTTAGATGAGCATTTCCACACAAAGAAAAATAATATAGAATTAATAACAATAAATTTTGAAACAGTAGAAGATATATATTATAATAGGAAATTTAGTATGGAAGAGCTAGAATTTGCTCTGTTGAACAGCAATAAATCTGCCCCTGGAGGTGACAATATTTGTTTTGAAATGATATGCCATTTAGCACCTTTGGCAAAGACATACTTGTTAGAGTTTTATAACCACTTATGGCTTAGAAATTTATTTCCTGATGAATGGCGTAAAGCTATAATTATTCCAATCCCCAAACCTGGAAAAGATCCCAGTAATGTAAGCAATTACAGACCAATTTCTTTAACAAGTTGTTTGTGCAAATTACTAGAGAAAATGGTAAATGCTCGACTAACATGGCACATACGAGAAAATAAAATTTTAACTCCCACTCAGTTTGGGTCACAGTGTAACAGATCTACATTAGATTCTCTCTGTAACTTAGAAGACCATATACGCCGAGGTTTTGAACGAAAACAAATTACTGTAGCTGTCTTTTTGACATTGAAAAAGCATATGACACTACATGGAGGTATGCTATATTAAAAACTTTACAAAACAACAACATCTGTGGACATTTACCTAGGTTTATACAAAACTTTTTGACAAATCGCAGTTTTCAGGTGAGAATTGATGATGTTCTGTCTAGAACATTTCCTCTAGAAAATGGTGTTCCACAGGAAGCGTCCTTAGTGGCACACTGTTTACGTTAGCAATTAATGATATCAGTAAAAATCTACCTACTGGTATTAAAAGTAACTTGTATATGGATGATTTTGCCATATATTATTCAGCATCTCGAATAAAACATGCAGAACGAATCATTAATAAAAGCATAGTAAAAATAGATGAATGGGCTTTATCTGTAGGCTTTAAATTTTCCATAGATAAAACCCAAGCAATCATGTTTTATAAAAACAAAAAATGGAAAAAAGGAGAAGAAATAGACTTAAAAATCAGAAACCATAGTATACCAATTGGCCAAACAGCAAAATTTTTAGGATTAGTATTTGATGCTCACATGAACTGGAAAGCCCACATAACATACATGAAATCAAAATGTAAAAGAGCATTAAACCTAATTAAAAAACTGTCGAACACTACTTGGGAGCCGATAGACATACCCTTACTTTATTGTATAAAGCAACAGTGCTGTCTATCGTTGATTATGGAAGTGAAATATATGGCTCGGCATCAGACGCAACGCTGAAAACGGTAGACCCAATTCATAATGAGGGTCTTAGAATATGTTCAGAGCTTTTCGATCATCACCAACATCTTCTTTACAAGTTGAATGTGGTGAACTACCTCTGTCTCTCCATAGAGAGCTAGTAACGATGAAGAGTGCTCTGAGAATTCAGACAAATGATTCTCCAACCAAAAAATTATTTGGATTAAGAGATGTGTTTATAAACAATCATCCACCTTCTTTCCCAATTAGGGCTAGAAGATTGTTTGAGTCACTAAATATGTATATACAATTGCCTGTAATGTTAAAATTGCCTCCTCCTTGGACAATGAATAAAACGAGAATTTGTACACACTTGAAATATTTATCAAAAAATCATTCATATACTCCAGAATACCAAAGACAACATGCAGTAGAGTATATAATCCGAAAAGGTCCACATTACGCAATATACACTGACGGATCTAAATCACAATACGGAGTGGGATATGCTGCGGTATCCCAAAACAAAACGTATCAGTTCTCCTTCCCAGACAAAGCCTCTGTATTTACAGCTGAGTTATGTGCAATAGTATCGGCCATAAAAATAATTAGAGAAGTCTCATATAATAATTTTGTAATTTATAGCGACTCCAGAAGTGCTATAGAAGCTATTCAAAGCTATAATCAAAAAAATAATATTGTACAACATATAAAAGTTCTCTCTCCATAAATTGTATAATAAGGGAAAAAATATTGAAATATGTTGGATCCCTGCCCATGTAGGGATTAAGGGAAATGAAGAGGCTGATAAAGCAGCTAAAGAAGCGGTCCACATGACAAGAACAAATGTAGACATCCCTATCAGTGACTATAAAAAATATATAAAAACAGTCCTTGTAAAAAAATGGCAAAATATATGGAACGAAGAACCTGAAAATAATAAATTAAAACAGATAAAATCCAGTGTTGGAAAATGGAGCTCATCATATCAAAGAGAAAGACAAGCACAAGTAATTCTGACACGTCTTCGAATAGGCCATACTCGATTGACACATGGACACTTAATGAACAGTCCATGTGGCCCTCTTCCCAAATGCCCAGATTGCAATGTGCTGATAACAGTTAAGCATATACTGTGTGAATGTCCAAAATATAACCTGCAGCGATTATCAAATTTCGGAAATAGACCGATAGAAGAAATTTTGTCAGAATCTTCAACGTTCTCAATAGCACCCATTTTAATGTTCATGAGAAGCTGCAAATTAATTGGAAAAATATAAGAAAAAACAATCAATCAGTATAATGAATTTTAAAACAAGTAAATTTTATGATTTTACTTAATTTATTTTAAATTTTAATATACCTTTTTAGTGAGTATGTATGGAAGCATGAGTTTAAATGTATTTATTGTGTGAGTGTGTTCCAGTATGAAAGTGTATGCCTTTTTACAGCTTTTGATTTCATTTTCATTTTCGTTTATCATCATTGACAAGTGACCTATTAGGTCCCAGTGCTAGGCTTCTAGCCTAGACTTGTCATTCCATCCTAATCCTTCGGGCCAGCCCTATGAGAGCTGATGGTCAGCTCAGTGGTCTGGTTAAACTATTTTAATAATAATAATAATACTCTCTCTCTCTCTCTCTCTCTCTCTCTCTCTCTCTCTCTCTCTCTCTCTCTCTCTCTCTCTCTCTCTAAAACATCTCTCTCATATAAGCTGCCTACAAACACACACACACATATATACAGTATATATATATATATATATATATATATATATATATATATATATATATATATATATATATATATACATATTTACAAGCACTTATTACTTTCTCCTTTCTGCAATCCGTCAGCTTTAAAAGGAGTGGGGAGGAAAGTTCACAAAAAAATAAATCAGACGCCCGATGACGTAGCTTTTAAAGACTATAAAAAATGGGCAAGGATTATCATGTCACTATAACCAACCGCAGGAAGGTAAGGCTCTTTTGTGGTATAAGGATCTGATGTCTGTTTTATCTTTACGAGCACATTTAGCTGCCCATACCTGCCACAGCTCCGCTGTCCATTACGCAGGCGCAATTCAAAGCAACTGCGAATGAAGGGTGAGCTATTTAAATGGTCAGCTTTATAGGCAATGAAATAAATATGATTATTACATATTCCTGCATCCTGCTAGATTAAAATGCTGAAGCGTTCTATTCTACTTATATATATATATATATATATATATATATATATATATATATATATATATATATATATATATATATATATATATATATATATATATATATATATCTACTTTTGGTGAAAATGTAACAGGGGACAGACAATTGCAGGATGACAGAAATGACGAAATGGAAAAGGTGGACAATTCCTTACAAACTGGTTAAAAGAACTCTCAGTACTAGTTACTGATTAAATTAATGCTGGTGAACTGATCTGGTTATGTCATAGTAAAAAGGGAGGAATTGTTCTGAAGTATATAGACAGAGCTAAAATAAGATATGAAGCTTAGCACCTGTGTAAAGACAGAAATTAGGGTTTTTTCCACTTTTTTTTGCAAGTGTAGATATTGCAGGACTACTGGTATATATATATATATATATATATATATATATATATATATATATATATATATATATATATATATATGTGTATATATATTTATATATATATATATATATATATATATATATATATATATATATATATATATATATGTATATATATATATATATATACATATATATATATATATATATATATATATATATATATATATATATATATATATATATATATATGTATATATATTTATATATATATATATATATATAATATATATATATATATATATATATATATATATATATATATATATATATATATATATATATATATATATATATATGTTACACAGTCAACATGCGTAATCAGTCATCATTGCATAATGACTGAAATTTCAGTCATCACGTGATGCACTTAAGATCATTTGATCCCCCAGGAGCTAGTACTAAAGAACGGCGAAACAGTGAGTCACCTACACTGTTTCAGGGTTTTTAAAAAAAAATCTCTGGGGTCAAATATTTTTGCCGTGCTTATAACTAGCTCCTGGGGATCAAATGTCCTAAAATGCATTACGCGTGATGACTGAAATTTCAGTCATTCATATTCGTAATGACTGATTACAAAAAAAATGTTGACTAAACATATACTCGTATATATAATGATTTCGCGCAATTGAGGAAACTTAGCTCTGGGATTTGAACCGGGTGGCTTGTGTGAAGAGAAACCTTTTCTTTTATATTCAACTTTGGGAGCCGTGATTCTTGTCATAGGAAAAGCATCAAGTCAGGAAAATGGTGAATTCTGATCGAAGTGAGCACTTGATTTTGATTGTATTGACAGAATGGGAAGCAGCAGACATGGCACAAAATTAATTTTTACACCACTTTGATGTGCATTGTGACTGAGGCATAACCCAATATTTCTTATATCTACGGGCATACGCACGTAAACATTCATACCTGGACATACATGCATACATACTTACATCCCCACACACACACACACACACATATATATATATATACACATATATATGTGTATATATATATATATACAATATATATATATATATATATATATATATATATATATATATATATATATATATATATATATATATATATATATATATATATATATAAACATAAACATTTACGTTATCAATCCACTCAGAACAAAGACCCTAGAGCAATAAAAAATATATATACAAAATAATCTCACTTCTTCATCAAAAGGCTTACCCAGATCAATTATTCAGAGGAAAAAAATCCTTTCATAATAAAACACCGTCAGCTACTATAGATGCTATTAAGTTTTTTTTTTGTTTTATGAAATGGCTGAATAAGATTTTTTTTTTCGCTTTTGGTTCTCCAGGGCAGGGAACAGTTTTTTTTAGCCCATATACAAAAATACAGAGCTTATAAATAGTTCTAGTTTCACAGAAACGTGAGAGCTTACGTTATAAATTACATTAATGTAGTACATCTTCCTTCAGCTTTCTCAGTCTGGAAAGTTTCTACTCTCAGAAAATCCTTTTTTTTTATACTTAATAGCAAACTCATCCTCATCGAAATTAATGTTCACTTTATAACTTAGACTCTTTCAAATATTCTGATAATGCGAAATGGTCTTTCAATTTTAATTTTGATGTCTAATATTCCCTCGTTAAACAGACTTCCCAAAGGTGATGTATATTTTTAATCTCATTTTGAATGTGTTTGTTATTGTAACAAATTGAATCTGTACAATTTTATGATTATTTCAATACATATGAATGTTCTTATTATAGTCAGACAGAATTTGGCATTACTGATCTGTCAAAGCAGAGACCGAAGTTAGAACACGAGTTCTTGAGGTTTACAAGAACAGAAACTCGACTGAATTTTCGTTTCCACGAACGGAGAGTCTGGCACACGACGTGTACAGATAGTCAGTCAACCACTTCAAGATCCATTTTTCTGGTAGAAGCTGGATGGTTTAGATTCATTCATTCGGCTTCTTCATTTTGTATTGGATAAGAGGTGTAGAGTTGTCCCTTGGAGTCTGCTCAGTCTTCAGAGATAGATGTCCATTTGGTTAAATATGTGAGAAATAAAAACTGATTAAATTCACAGGACTCTCATATTCTAAAGTGTGGACGCATTGCGCTACGCGATTCATTCTTCTTAATGTTTCTCCTGTTTGCGTTCAAAGATTTCATATCTGAGCCTCCGTTTCGATTTTTCCAGGCACACCGCATTCAAGCAAAGCTAATTTAATGGTAAATCTTAGGATTTTAAAAATTTTGCTTGTGATTTACCATAATCAGTATTTTGGATAGAGTCCGTTCAGCCGGTTTGGAGAGAGAATTGACATTTGTAACTTTTGGTTCGTTGATCCCCTCCCCAACTGCCTTCGCCTTCAAGTCAGTCTCAGGGCGCATTAGATTAGGTGCTCTCTCTACCTTCCAAGTTTTTCATAAATATAGCTTGAGTTGTACACTAAGTAAACTGGCGATCTGCCTCCTTTACTCTTCTTTTTCTCCAAAGAGATAATATCTAAGGGCTTGCAATAGTAACATTTTGAAATTTGTACTTTTTATCAGAAACTTTTCTTCCATTAAGTATAAAAAAAGATTTCTCTCCGCAGCATCTTTAGAGTTCCCACTGAAATGTTGTGTGGAGTTTCGCAGAAAGAAAATGGATGCATTGGTTTTTTCTTTTGTGCTTTGGTAAATATCACTAATATATACGTGTTATATCTATATGAGAGTAATTTTGTGTAAAACTCTAAAAAGATATTTTATGAAGAAACATTGGTGTACGTTTGGGAAATAGTATGTAAAAAATAGTTCTTGAAATGAAAGATTCAAATAAGCGGACGGGACAGCAGTTATAGTTCAGTGTCGATTAAATATCCTGGAGAGTTGAATTTGAAATACAAAGTGATTATATACATGAAACTTTTTATGAATTTTTGTACATAAAGTTACTCAGTAATTTAAAACTTAACTGAAAAATCTGCATGTGACAGTCATTTTGCTTTTGCTTGGAACCTCTTTGTTGCCTAAGCTTCACAAAATGTAACTCAAGATTCCTGTGCAAGACTCAAGTTTCGTTACCCACTAAAATACAGGAATCGTAGTGAATCGTTACTTAAGGAGAAAAAAAAAATCATTCATTGTATCTTAACAGCTTCTGATAACAGATTTTATCGGAATGGGGAGAAACGCCTACTTCTCCCTTCACATGTTTTAATAACGAACGAGACCTCAGGATAGCTCTTAAGTTATGGACAAGAGAGACAGAGAGAGAGAGAGAGAGAGAGAGAGAGAGAGAGAGAGAGAGACTTTTATAGCAAAGTACATATAAATGTTTTCCCGGTAGGCAATTAGTTATAGGTTACTTTCTGTGAACCGAAAGCTTTCCTGGTTGTACCCATATCCTTATATATAAAAAAAAATTAGATATTATATGTATTGGTCGATAGCGACTAAAAAAGGTAACAAAACTCAGTGAATATAGAGAATTAATGCTGGTAATACTAGTGCATCGTGGTATGTGTATAATGCTTCACATATGGGATGATATAATTCGACGGGTAGTAATTCAGTTCGTTAAATTTTACTTAATATCATTTGCACTCCTTAATTAGATGGTAAACAAAATTCTAAAATATCTCAACACACACACAAACACACACACACACACACACACACACACATATATATATATATATATATATATATATATATATATATATATATATATATATGTGTGTGTGTGTGTGTGTGTGTGTGTGTGTTTGTTTGTACACACACACACATACGTAAATACTAGTGGTAATTTCATAAAGTTTTCCATCAGGAGAGAGAGCGCGAGAGACTGACGTTGTTTTAACCTAAATCCTTTTATGACGATCATTACTGATATTACCCAGAAACGAAGATGCTCACAAAGTGATATAACACTACTACTGACGAAAGGATAAGACTAACTAAGCAAAGAAACATGGCGAGGTTGCTACCCAATCTAACGTTTTCTCTTGTGCTCCAATGCCAGCCAAAGCTTTTCATTCATAATCCAAGTTTTCCCTTTCAGCATAGTCAACAACTTGAACCATTATGGTTTCGTAATTTCTCTCTATAACTTTCGTTACACCTTTCCAAACATCAATTGAACTCCATAATGACGTTCGTAACGCCGAAGATTTATAGTTGAGGTTCCCTGTGCGCAATTCCCCCTCCTCACATACTGTAAGTCATGAGCCGGGTACTTCTGCAAGTTCGAAGCGTCATACGTAAGAATACGAATGTTCACTGATTACTTCTGCCTGTTCGTATACTAAAGTTGTTTTCTTAACTCTGGGCTTCAAATATCAAAATTTTAATTTCAGTTGTTCACTTTTTATGCACGTTAAGTAAAATATTTTGACGGAATTTTCCTGTTATACAGCAATGACTTACTTTTGAAGAATTGCATTATATAAGCCACTCAGGAGATGGCCTTTATTTGATAAACCTGCCTGATTTCATTCATGTTAATGATTCTGTCTTAACTTTTTATCCAATGCAGTGCCTATACGTTGTCTGACTTGAAGGGCTATTTACTAATTTAATGGAAATTAGCAATGTAGCAATTAGAAAGGTCTCATATTTTGTCATGTTGATGAGTAACGTGATTATAATGCTCATCATCTCCTCACCAGTGACGTAAGTGCGTGATAGATGCCGGATACCACCACGCAGTATTACTGTAGAAGATTTCTGATCTGGCCTGACTTCAGCATTGTCGTCTTCTCTTCTCTTCGACTCTTCGGTGACAGGTTCCTTCACGTGGTGAGGGTAAGGGGCCCTGGCTTTTCTTCTTCGTTCTTAAAGAATAAGAGCCCAGGCCTGACGGATCACCTACAAACCTTTCGATTTAAATGGCGTGGATATTTTCACTTTCGTACAAATTTCTTGGACCTGGTAAATAGGAAAAGGTATCATAGCTGGGATTGGGTTTATATCCGAAGCTAAATAGTGAGAACCGTGGCAGGACCATCAACTGCCCGATAATGTTCGGACCTGAGTTTTCAGGCGGAACTATTCTACGGGACTGGACCACGGATTCCAGGGGGGTCTAGTTCTGGGAATAGGACTCTCGGCATTCTGTCCGGTTTGCCCATAATGTGATTAGGGTGGGGATGATTGTATTCTAGTAATGCTCTCAGTCCTATCAAGCAGGTTGGCTTACACTTGAGCCACTCTAATCATGTTGTGCCATCCCCTTTGGGGTAGGGTAGGGATGCGGACATTTGGGAGTCAGTTCTCACTTGTGCCATTAGTGGAGGAATGAACTCCATGAAAGGCTGATGATATCTTTTAAGGTTTTCAGGTTTACTTTTTTTTTTTTTTTTCCTTCAAATCTTTATGGTAAGTGAAATTAAAGATTCAGTACCCTGGGCCCATTGATGGTAGTGACTTGGCACAGATGACGACCACTGGAACCTCCTGTAACAACCTTTCTTTGGAAAAAACAAAAAAGAATGCAAATGTAATCACACTGGAACCCTATGCTCCAGTACTCATTAAATAAAAAAAAAAAAATATCGTCTTGACCCAACCTTGACTCACTTCGACTCTCTCTTTGGGAGTGGAAGTTGGTCAAGGATTTCTGACCATGGAAACAGAACAGCAAATCTCAGCCCTAAAGTTAGAAAACTTCTTATTAAAAGACACTCAACGACAGAAATGTCGTTTAGACAAATAAAAATGAAGACGTGGCTTATAGAAGCCACAACAAAAAACCAGTCTGAGGACTATCTGTCGATAAAAAGTGTTGACAATGTAAATGTAAAAGTAAAGAAGCATGACACTATGAATAGCATTCAGGGTACTATTGTACTTCCTGAAAATAATGACGAACCGGTTGACAAAAATATACTATTGGACTCTCTTAAAATGAGATATACCAAAATCCAAGACTGTGAGGTATATACAATACCAAGTAAACAAAATAATAAGGCTTTAAGAATTGCAAAAATAAAATTTGAGGGCCAAGAGTTACCTCAAAAAATAAAAATTTTAGGCCAAAATAGAGAACTGAGGCCTTATGTTCCCAAACCCACTACAATGTCAAAATTGTAGTAAGTATGGACACACAAAAAAAAAACTGTAGAAATGAACCTGTATGTGCTTATTGTGGATCTGACAAACATGCCACACAATGGAAATGTAGTGAACCAAAATGTGTAAACTGTGGACAGGATCATCATGCTAGGTCCAAGGAGTGTGTGTACTACATATACAATACAGAACTGAAAATGTTACAAGAACGAACAGGGATGTCTATCAGAGAGGCTAAATTGGAATTAAAAGTGAGAGGAATGCAAGATCCATCTAAGAAACATTCATATTCCTCAATAACAAGAACAAAAAATGAAGCAAAAACGGAAACAGATAGAAATAACAGAGCACAGACAAGTAAGTCTCAAGAAAAATTAATAATTTAGAAATAAAAAATAAAATAAAGAATAAAGAAACAGGTACAAATGAGATGGATAATATTTTATCCAATTCATTTGAAATATTAATGCAAATAGACACACAGGAAGATGCTGCTACTAAAGTGACAGAAGAGGGTAGAGATAGACAGGAAATTAAAGATAAAAAAGGCCTTTGGAGAGAACACCACCCAAAACGAAGAAACCAACTATTATTAGAGAAACATCAGTTAAACCAAAGATAAAGGAGATGAAAAAGAACAAAAACAAAAACAAGCTAAGAATATACCTTTATCTCCTAAAATAATAATAGAACCTATGAAGGCAAATGTCGAGAAGACTGAAGAAGTGAAAGAGAATCATACCATAGATGATAATGATTATGTCAAGGGAGAAGAGATTACTCCTTCTCCAGTAATTGGTGCAGCACAAGAGCAAATGAAAAGAGAAATACACATGATAATACTTGTGGATGTAATGATTTTCATTGAATTATGCAATAACAACAAAAGCATAACAAAAGATGGTTTAACAAACATTATAAGAAATTTTATGAAATATAAAAAAAAGAAAACACAGATTTGAGTAACCATGAAAAAGGGTGCATGTGCATTGAGCACTTAGTCTATTATAAGGAAAAACAGATGAATGTCGTGAGTAAATTATTAGAAAAATTCCAAATTGATAATACAAAAAAAGAGTAAAACCCGACCGCTATAAAAAATATTTTCAATAGTTATATTATACAATGGAACGTAAATGGTCTACAGACCAGATTACACCTAGGAGAAATACAGCGGTTATTAAAAGAATATGAACCAATGATATTATGTTTGCAACATGTCAACAAAACAATATTAACGATAGGTAAATATACCTTAGCATCTTCATCTAGAGAGGAAGAAGGAAATTTAGGAACTGCTATATATGTACATAACAAAGTATGTTATGACAAAGTACCTGTAAACTTTACTGATTTGCAAACGTCGAGTATTAGAATACGAATAAAAAACGATAATTATGTAATTCATAATTTGTACAATCAACCTAATAAAAATTATGACGTTGACAAACTCAAAGAGTTACTTAATAATACTAAGGAACCAACGTTAATAGTAGGTGATTTTAATGCCCACAACCCAATGTGGGACTGTAATTGTACAGAATCAAATAGAGCAGGAAATAAAATAGAGGAATTCATAGATTCATATGACATGTGCTGTATAAATGATAACGAAATCAGCACATATTTTTCTAAAACACATGGAACATATTCCTCAATCGACCTAACTCTATGTACAACAAACATAGTAGACAGATTGGACTGGAATACAGTAGATGACTTGCATACAAGTGATCATTTCCCCATATTAATTTCTTTATTACAAAATAACCCCACCAAACATGCCCCTCGATATAACATTTATAAAGCAGATTGGGAACAATATGAATTCCACACCAGAAATATCCCACCATTTGAATATTTGAAAGACCATAATGAAACTAATAAATTTCTTGTTGATTTCATTACAAATGCTGCTGATAAAGCAATACCAAAATCCAAATCTCATCCAACAAAACACAAAGTCCCATGGTGGTCTGAAAAACTAACAGAATTAATAAAACTAAAACACCAGATTGGAAGACGACTAAATAATTTGAATAGAAAATTCAGTAAATTAAACAAAACTTTGCCGATATTAGTAGGAACCTTACAAAAACTAACTATATTATTATTAGAAATTGATACATTAAAACCTCTTTATAATAAAATATCTGCAAAGTTTAAAAGAGAAGTAATTCAAGGAAGAATCGTTTCATGGAGAAAATATGTATCAGATCTCTCTAAAAATACTCCCATACAAAAAATATGGGAAAAATTCAGGAAAATAAATGGTACCCATGTCAAACCACCTAGACATGCCATAATAAAAGATGGGAAAAGAATACTTGATCCTAAAGAAATTAGTAATGTAATAGGTGAAAATTTAGCAAAAGTAAGTAGCAACAAAAATTTAGATGAGCATTTCCGCACAAAGAAAAATAATATAGAATTAATAACAATAAATTTTGAAACAGTAGAAGATATATATTATAATAGAAAATTTAGTATGGAAGAGCTAGAATTTGCTCTGTTGAACAGCAATAAATCTGCCCCTGGAGGTGACAATATTTGTTTTGAAATGATATGCCATTTAGCACCTTTGGCAAAGACATACTTGTTAGAGTTTTATAACCACTTATGGCTTAGAAATTTATTTCCAGATGATTGGCGTAAAGCTATAATAATTCCAATCCCCAAACCTGGAAAGGATCCCAGTAATGTAAATAATTACAGACCAATTTCTTTAACAAGTTGTTATGCAAATTACTAGAAAAATGGTAAATGCTCGACTAACATGGCACATTCGAGAAAATAAAATTTTAACTCCCACTCAGTTTGGGTCTCAGTGTAACAGATCCACATTGGATTCTCTCTGTAACTTAGAAGACCATATACGTAGAGGTTTTGAACGAAAACAAATTACTGTAGCTGTCTTTTTGACATTGAAAAAGGCATACGATACCATGGAGGTATGCTATATTAAAAACTTTACAAAACAACAACATCCGTGGACATTTACCTAGGTTTATACAGAACTTTTTGACAAACCGCAATTTTCAGGTGAGAATTGATGATGATCTGTCTAGAACATTTCCACTTGAAAATGGTGTTCCACAGGAAGCGTCCTTAGTGGAACACTGTTTACTTTAGCAATTAATGATATCAGTAAAAATCTACCTATTGGCATTAAAAGTAACCTGTACATGGATGATTTTGCCATATATTATTCAGCATCCCGAATAAAACATGCAGAACGAATCATTAATAAAAGCATAGTAAAAATAGATGAATGGGCCTCATCTGTAGGCTTTAAATTTTCCATAGATAAAACTCAAGCAATCATGTTTTATAAAAACAAAAAATGGAAAAAGGTGAAGAAATAGATTTAAAAATCAAAAACCATAGTATACCAATTGGCCAAACAGCAAAATTTTTAGGATTAGTATTTGATACCCACTTGAACTGGAGAGCCCACATTACATATGTAAAATCTAAAATGTAAAAGAGCATTAAATCTAATTAAAAAACTATCGAACACTACTTGGGGAGCCGATAGACATACCCTTACTGTGCTGTATAAAGCAACAGTTCTGTCCATCATTGATTATGGAAGTGAAGTATATGGCTCGGCATCTGACGCAGTTCTGAAAATGTTAGACCCTGTTCACAATGAAGGCCTTAGAATATGCTCTGGAGCCTTTAGATCATCACCAAAATCATCTTTACAAGTTGAATGTGGTGAACTGCCTTTGTCTCTCCATAGAGAGCTAGTAACAATGAAAAGTGCTTTAAGAATTCAAACTAATGATTCTCCAACCAAAAAATTATTTGAATTAAGAGATGTATTTATAAACAACCATCCACCACCTTTCCCAATTAGAGCTAGAAGATTGTTTGAGTCACTGAATATAAATATACAAGTGCCTGTAATAGTAAAATCACCTCCTCCCTGGACAATGAATAAAACGAGAATTTGCACACACCTCAAGTATTTATCAAAAAAATAACTCATATACAACAGAACACCATAGACAACATACAATAGAGCATATAAACCGAAAAGGTCCACATTACTGCAATATATACAGATGGATCTAAATCAGAACACGGGTAGGATATGCTGCAGTGTCCCAAAACAAAACGTTATCAGTTCTCCTTCCCAATAATGCTTCTGTATTTACAGCAGAATTGTGTGGAATTGCATCAGCTATAAAAATAATTAAAGAATCATCATTCAATAATTTTGTAATTTTCAGTGATTCAAGAAGCGCTATAGAAGCTATTCAAAGTTACAAATCTAATAATAATATAGTACAACAAATTAAATTATATCTCCATAAATTATATAATAATGGAAAAAATGTAGAAATATGTTGGATCCCTGCGCATGTAGGGATCAAAGGAAATGAAGAAGCAGACAAAGCAGCTAAAGCAGCAACTCACATGACAAGATCAAATGTGAATATCCCTGTTACAGATTATGAACTCACAAAAAATAAAACAGTATCATAAATAAATGGCAAAATATATGGGATGAAGAACCTGAAAATAATAAACTGAAACAAATAAAACCTAATGTTAAAAAATGGAGTTCATCATATCAGAGAGAGAGACAACACAAGTAATTTTAACACGCCTCAGAATAGGCCATACTCGTCTGACACATGGGCACTTAATGAGCAGCCCCATGGCCCGGCTCCCGAGTGCTCAGAATGCAGAATGTATTAATAACAGTCAGACATGTGTTACGTGAATGTCCAAAGTATGACCGACAACGAATGTCTACTTTTGGAAATAGACAGTGAAAGAAATTTTGTCAGAATCTTTCACATTTTCAATCATTCCAATTTTGATGTTCTTGAAAAACTGTAATTTAATTAACAAAATATAAAAATAAGTAAATAATAAAAATCAAAATCCTTTTAACATTTGAATTTTACAAAAAAGAATTTTTAAAATTTTGTTTAATTTATATTCTGAATTTTAATATACCGTTTTAGTATGTATGTAAGGAAGTCTGAGTAAATGTATTTATTGTATGAGAGCATGTGCCTATGTGCAGTTTTTAATTTCATTTTAATTCATTCATCTTAGTATTGGATGATCTATTGGGTCCTAACGCTTGACTTCAGGCCTGGACCTAGTATTTTAATCAAATCCTTCGGGCCAGCCCTATGAGAGCTGAAAGTCAGCTCAGTGGTCTGGTTAAACTACTTTAATAATAATAATAATAATTGTGTAGGCTCCCTCGATCAATGAACTTTTACTGAATAAAAAGTCGTGGCTAACTGTTACCATAATGTGAATGAAAAGATCTTGCTGCTTCTAGACAAAACCGTTATATAATAAACTGAATGAAGATATAAATTTATTTGACTGGTATAAACATACACTATTTTTTTCCGTCTTTTCTTATGATAAAAGTAACAGTGACTTGAGGTTTAAATAGTAATCAGATCTTTTAAAAGAGCTGAAATGATCTTTATTTAAAAACCTCAGAATTTTATAAATGCACAGCAACCTGTAACCTAAAGTTACAGGTTGTTGTTTTTTTTTAAACGTGAAAAAAAAAAAATACAAAAGCCAAGCACACATATGATCCTGCACAGGAAAAGGCCACCTTGATATTCCAGTTACGTCATCGTCACTGTGTACACTAGCTATGAGCGTCTACTAGCAGATTCTTGACACGCTCTCTCTCTCTCTCTCTCTCTTCTCTCTCTCTCTCTCTCTCTCTCTCTCTCTCTCTCTTCTGCACTGCGTTTCCTCCCTCGTGATCAAGACTTGATTCCGTGTTGCATAATTTCCGCCAGAATACAACGGTGTTGTATTATATTGCCCAATAAAACTGTTCATCCTTCTAATATTTATTGTATTCTGAATACATTACGTGCGACTATCACTGCCCTGTTGTCATTGCCGCTGGCATATTTTATGATGACACTGAATGTCTCCTGCCGTACTGTAGGTGCGAATTTAGTGACCGAATGCAAACTTTT
>NW_027100723.1:1315179-1337679 GCF_040412425.1 Macrobrachium rosenbergii | reverse complement strand
ATATATATATATATAATATATATATATTATTTAATATGTATATATGCTGTGTGTGTGTTTTTTATACACGCAAGTACAAAAAAAGCTCAAAATTCTTCAGTTATCATTATTAGTAATAATACAGTTCATCAATGGTAAAGTAATTCATATTACGTTAACGTGACAAGCTGAGCCCTCCTCAGTTCAGAATTTTCTTCAGTTTTTTTGCATGAAATTTTCCTGACCATTATCAAACCACAGCCTCTCCTTTTTAAAAATTGTTTACATATTAATGAAAGAGTATGATGCAAACCCCTCAAAGTAGGTTCCTTCACGTGGTGAGGGGGTAAGGGGCCCTGGCTTTTCTTCTTCGTTCTTATGAAGAATAAGAGCCCGGGCCCTGACGGATCACCTACAAACCTTTCGATTTAAATGGCGTGGATATTTTCACTTTCGTACAAATTTCTTGGACCTGGTAAATAGGAAAAGGTATCATAGCTGGGATTGGGTTTATATCCGAAGCTAAATAGTGAGAACCGTGGCAGGACCATCAACTGCCCGATAATGTTCGGACCTGAGTTTTCAGGCGGAACTATTCTACGGGACTGGACCACGGATTCCAGGGGGGTCTAGTTCTGGGAATAGGACTCTCGGCATTCTGTCCGGTTTGCCCATAATGTGATTAGGGTGGGGATGATTGTATTCTAGTAATGCTCTCAGTCCTATCAAGCGGGTTGGCTTACACTTGAGCCACTCTAATCATGTTGTGCCATCCCCTTTGGGGTAGGGTAGGGATGCGGACATTTGGGAGTCGGTTCTCACTTGTGCCATTGGCGGAAGAATAAACCCCATGAAAGGCTGATGATATCTTTTTAAGGTTTTCAGGTTTATTTACCTTTTTTTAATTTTTTTTTTTTTTTCTCCCTCAAATTACTTGTCTTAATGCAAAGTTGTGTTAACGATTCAAGTACCCCTGGACCCTTTGATGGTAGCGATTCGGCACAGATGACGACTGCAGGAACCTCCTCTGACCTCTCTTTGGAAAAAATCAAAAAAAATACAAATATAATTACACTGGAACCCTATGCTCCAATGAAAAACAAATCAAAAAAACCAAGTATCTTGACCCAACATTGACCCACTTCGACTCCCTCTTTGGGAGTGGAAGTTGGTCAAGGTTTCTAACCAGAAACAGAAGAAAAATATCACCATTGAAATTAGAAAACTTCTTATTGAATCGACATTCAACTACTGAAATGTCATTCAGACAAATAAAAGAACAGATGTGGTTGATAGAAACCACTACAAAAATCAATCGGAAAATTACTTAAATATAAAAAATATTGATAATGTTAAAGTACATATTAAAAAACATGACAATTTGAACAGTGTTCAGGGTACCATAGTACTTCCTGAAAATAATGATGAACCAATTGAAAAGAATATATTGCTAGATTCCCTTAAAAAAGGTACAACAATGTTCAAGACTGCAGAAATTTACAACATAGCTAGTAAACAAAAAATAATGAAAAAATACTAAGAATAGCAAAAATAAAATTTGAAGGCCATGAATTACCCTTAAAAAAAAAAAATCTTAGGCCAAAGCAGAGAACTGAGACCGTATGTCCCTAAACCACTACAGTGTCAAAACTGTAGTATGTATGGACATACAAGAAAAAATGTCATAATACATCTGTATGTGCATATTGTGGATCTGACAAACATGCCACACAGTGGAAATGTGGTGAACCAAAATGTGTGAACTGTGGACAAAATCACCATGCAAGATCTAAGGAATGTATATATTATATATACAATACTGAATTGAAATTACTTCAGGAAAGGACAGGAATGCCTATAAAAGAGGCTAAATTAGAATTAAAAGGTTAGAGGAATGCAAGATCCATCTAAGAAACAACTTTTTCTGCAATAATAAGATCAAACAAAGAAACAAAAATGGAAATAAATAAGAATAACAAAACCCTGAAGATCAGTCTCAAAAAATAACCACTTTGCAATAAAAAACCAATATAAAAAAGGACCAAGAAAATGAGATACAAATCTTTGCTCAAATTCATTTGAGATTTTAATGAAAATAGAATCACTAGAAGACAATACAAGCACCATAGAAATATTAAAAGATAGTTCTGATGAATTAGAAACTAAAGAAAAAAAAGAGGCCTTTAGAGAGAACTCACCCAAGACCAACAAAAAACCAACTATTATTAGAGATACATCCATTAAAATAAAGATAAAGGAGACCCCAAAAAGAACATAAACAAAAATAATAAGAAAATACCTTTGTCTCCTAAAGTAATAATAAAACCAATGAAACAGATACCCAGAACATCAAAGAAATAGTAGAGAACAAACTATTGATGAAAAATGATTATGTGATGGGAGAAGAGATTACCCCATCACCAACAATAGGTGCAGCAAGAGTAAATGAAAAAAAATACACACGAAAACACATGTGGATGTAATGAATGTTTCATTGAACTGTGCAACAAAAATGAAAAGCATAACAAAAGACAATTTAACAAACACTATAAGAAATTTTTATAAGTTACAGAAATAAAGAAACTACTAGTTTGGACACTCATGAAAAGGGCTGTATGTGCATTGGACACATAATGTCTTATAAAGAAAAACAAATAAATATTGTAAATAGGATTTTAGAAAAATGCAAATTGATGATCCAAAAAAGAAAATAAACCTTGAACACACTAACGTTATACTTTCAATAATTATATTATACAATGGAACGTAAATGGTCTACAGACCAGATTACATTTAGGAGAAATACAACGATTACTAAAGGAATATGAGCCAATGATAATATGTTTTACAACATGTCAACAAAACAATACCAACAATAGGTAAATATACCTTAGTATCTACATCTAGAGAAGAAGAAGGAAATTTAGGTACTGCTATATATGTACATAACAAAGTATGTTATGACAAAGTACCTGTAAATTTTACTGACTTGCAAATATCAAGTATTAAAATACGAATAAAAAATGATAATTACATAATTTATAACTTATATAACCAACCTAATAAAAGTTACGATATTGATAAACTTAAAGATTTACTTAACAATACCAAGGAACCTACATTAATAGTAGGTGATTTTAATGCCCACAACCCAATATGGGACTGTCATTGTACAAACTCAAATAGAATAGGTAGTAAAATAGAAGAATTCATGGATTCCAACAACATGTGCTGTATAAATGATGACGAAATTAGCACATATTTTCAAAAACACATGGAACATTTTCCTCAATAGACTTAACTTTATGTACAACAAGCATAGTTGACAGATTGGATTGGAATACAGTTGATGACTTGCACACAAGTGATCATTTCCCAATATTAATTTCCTTACTGCAAAATAATCCTGCAAAACATGTCCCTCACTATAACATTTATAAAGCAGATTGGGAACGATATGAAATGCACACTAGAAATATCCCACAGTTTGAATATTTAAAAGACCATAATGAAACTAATAAATTTCTTGTTGATTTTATTAAAAATGCTGCTGATAAAGCAATACCAAAATCAAAACCCCATCCAACAAAACACAAAGTTCCCTGGTGGTCTGATGAGTTAACAGAATTAATAAATATGAAACACTCAATAGGGAGACGATTAGATAATTTGAATAGAAAGTTCAATAAAATGAATAAAACATTACCGATATTAGAAAGAACTTTACAAAAAATGACTGTATTATTACTAGAAATTGATACATTAAAACCTGTATACAACAAATTATCTGCAAAATTTAAAAAAGAAGTAATTCAAGGAAGAATCATTTCATGGAGGAAATACGTATCAGATCTCTCTAATAATACTCCCATACAAAAAATATGGGAAAAATTCAGGAAAATAAATGGTACCCATGTCAAACCACCTAGACATGCCATATTAAAAGATGGGAAAAGAACACTTGATCCAAAAGAAATAAGTAATATAATGGGAGAAAATTTAGCAAATGTAAGTAGTGATAAAATTTAGATGAACACTTCCGCACAAAAAAAAATAAAATAGAATTAATAACAATAAATTTTGAAACAATTGAAGATATATATTATAATAGAAAATTTAGTATGTCAGAGATGGAATATGCTCTCTCGAACAGCAATAAATCTGCTCCTGGAGGTGACAATATTTGTTTTGAAATGATCTGCCATTTAGCACCTTTGGCAAAGACATACTTATTAGAGTTTTATAACCATTTATGGCTTAGAAATTTATTTCCAGATGATTGGCGTAAAGCTATAATAATTCCAATCCCCAAACCTGGAAAGGATCCCAGCAATGTAAATAATTACAGACCAATTTCTTTAACAAGCTTGCTTATGCAAATTGTTAGAAAAAATGGTAAATGCTCGACTAACATGGCACATTCGAGAAAATAAAATTTTAACTCCCACTCAGTTTGGGTCTCAGTGTAACAGATCCACATTGGATTCTCTCTGTAACTTAGAAGACCATATACGTAGAGGTTTTGAACGAAAACAAATTACTGTAGCTGTCTTTTTGACATTGAAAAGGCATACGATACTACATGGAGGTATGCTATATTAAAAACTTTACAAAACAACAACATCCGTGGACATTTACCTAGGTTTATACAGAACTTTTTGACAAACCGCAATTTTCAGGTGAGAATTGATGATGATCTGTCTAGAACATTTCCACTTGAAAATGGTGTTCCACAGGAAGCGTCCTTAGTGGAACACTGTTTACTTTAGCAATTAATGATATCAGTAAAAATCTACCTATTGGCATTAAAAGTAACCTGTACATGGATGATTTTGCCATATATTATTCAGCATCCCGAATAAAACATGCAGAACGAATCATTAATAAAAGCATAGTAAAAATAGATGAATGGGCCTCATCTGTAGGCTTTAAATTTTCCATAGATAAAACTCAAGCAATCATGTTTTATAAAAATAAAAATGGAAAAAAGGTGAAGAAATAGATTTAAAAATCAAAAACCATAGTATACCAATTGGCCAAACAGCAAAATTTTTAGGATTAGTATTTGATACCCACTTGAACTGGAGAGCCCACATTACATATGTAAAATCTAAAATGTAAAAGAGCATTAAATCTAATTAAAAAACTATCGAACACTACTTGGGAGCCGATAGACATACCCTTACTGTGCTGTATAAGGCAACAGTTCTGTCCATCATTGATTATGGAAGTGAAGTATATGGCTCGGCATCTGACGCAGTTCTGAAAATGTTAGACCCTGTTCACAATGAAGGCCTTAGAATATGCTCAGGAGCCTTTAGATCATCACCAAAATCATCGCTTACAAGTTGAATGTGGTGAACTGCCTTTGTCTCTCCATAGAGAGCTAGTAACAATGAAAAGTGCTTTAAGAATTCAAACTAAATGATTCTCCAACCAAAAAATTATTTGAATTAAGAGATGTATTTATAAACAACCATCCACCACCTTTCCCAATTAGAGCTAAAAGATTGTTTGAGTCACTGAATATAAATATACAAGTGCCTGTAATAGTAAAATCACCTCCTCCTGGACAATGAATAAAATGAGAATTTGCACACACCTCAAGTATTTATCAAAAAAATAACTCATATACAACAGAACACCATAGACAGCATACAATAGAGCATATAAACCGAAAAGGTCCACATTACGCAATATATACAGATGGATCTAAATCAGAACACGGGTAGGATATGCTGCAGTGTCCCAAGACAAAACGTTATCAGTTCTCCCTTCCCAATAATGCTTCTGTATTTACAGCAGAATTGTGTGGAATTGCATCAGCTATAAAAATAATTAAAGAATCATCATTCAATAATTTTGTAATTTTCAGTGATTCAAGAAGCGCTATAGAAGCTATTCAAAGCTACAAATCTAATAATAATATAGTACAACAAATTAAATTATATCTCCATAAATTATATAATAATGGAAAAAATGTAGAAATATGTTGGATCCCTGCCCATGTAGGGATCAAAGGAAATGAAGAAGCAGACAAAGCAGCTAAAGCAGCAACTCACATGACAAGATCAAATGTGAATATCCCTGTTACAGATTATACAACTCACATAAAAAAATGGGTATCATAAATAAATGGCAAAATATATGGGATGAAGAACCTGAAAATAATAAACTGAAAGAATAAAACCTAATGTTAAAAAATGGAGTTCATCATATCAAAGAGAGAGACACACAAGTAATTTTAACATGCCTCAGAATAGGCCATACTCGTCTGACACATGGGCACTTAATGAGCAGCCCATGTGGCCCGGCTCCTGAGTGCTCAGAATGCAGAGTAATAATAACAGTCAGACATGTGTTATGTGAATGTCAAAAGTATGACCAACAACGAATGTCAACTTTTGGAAATAGACAGTGAAAGAAATTTTGTCAGAATCTTTCACATTTTCAATCATTCCAATTTTGATGTTCTTGAAAAACTGTAATTTAATTAACAAAATATAAAAATAAGTAAATAATAAAAATATGAAAAATCCTTTTAACATTTGAATTTTAAAAAAAGTAAAAAGAATTTTAAAATTTTGTTTAATTTATATTCTGAATTTTAATATACCGTTTTAGTATGTATGTAAGGAAGTCTGAGTAAATGTATTTATTGTATTCCAGTATGCATGTGCCTATGTGCAGTTTTTAATTTCATTTTAATTCATTCATCTTAGTATTGGATGATCTATTGGGTCCTAGCGCTTGACTTCAGGCCTAGACCTAGTATTTTATTCAAATCCTTCGGGCCAGCCCTATGAGAGCTGAAAATCAGTTCAGTGGTCTGGTTAAACTACTTTAATAATAATAATAATAGTACGATGCAAAAGAACTCATATAAAATATCATAATTCAACCGAAACACATCCATTCTCAGATTTTACCTTGAGCATGAAGGAGAGATCCAATTCCGTCTTCATATGAATGAGGAAATTGCCTGTTCATGTTTCATTATGATGAAACGGAAGTTCTGAATGCACTGGACTCTTAGTGACAGGTTATGCAAATTTCGCCGGGGTAGGAAGTAAGAATATTTGGAAGTCTTCTTATTTTCAAAAGGTTTTGCTGTGCACATTAGTTCTCAGGTTGACACTCAAGGAAAGGCCCTGATAAGCAGCCTGCTACTTGTTGATGTTAATATGCTAAGTGCACTTTAATGGCAAATTTCTCTCTTTATATATAATTTTATATACATCTACATTTTCTAATTATTCTTATCGGTTTACATTTTTCCATGCTAAATCAGCTCGCGTTTTGTACTCTGAAGCCAGATGGAGGCAAAATAATAATAAAAAAATTAATTTACATGATCAACAAAACAACAATAATATGTATCAGTTCGAGCTGGAATAATCACATATTCAAATGCCCCAAAGTAAAAAAGATTAACAAAAGAAGCAAAATTGAGGCTGGTGTATTTGCCGTCGAAAATACTTCTAACTAAAAATATGGTGACTGATCAATTGGTTTATTAGAATCATAACAACAACCATGATGCATCTGATATTAATTCCCCTCCATTGCAAAGCGCAATTTTATTTCTACAAAAGTAATAGTTTTTTTAAGTAAAATGACTTTCAAAAGCCTAAAATTCTGATCTGGCATTTTAAAATTTTTCATAAGAATAAGCATGGCTTTTGTAATGAAATCAAATATATTTCCCCTGGGTGGGCAAATGAGAGAGATAAATGAAGTTGAATACACTTGTGCCATTTTGAAAAAAAAAAAAAATATAACATCTGAGTCCACTATAGAATTTATGGGTTGAAGTTATATATTTGTGCCCCAAAGCAAGTAATTATGTATATAAACCAGTAAAAGAAGGAAAATTATTATATAAACATATACGCTATTTCAGTTTCTGACTGAATATCATTGATGCTAATTTTATTAGCATTTTCTTGAAATATAGCCTTCAAAACATATCTTACCCCAAAATTTAATCAATCTATAATGTAGAGATTTTATCATTTTGCCATGACATTTAATGGCTTCTCTGATCAAAAACATATATATATATATATATATATATATTATATATATATATATATATATATATATTGTATATATATATATATATATAATATATATATATATATATATATATATATATATATATATATATATATATATATATATATATATATTTATATATATATATATATATATATATATATAATATATATATATATATATATATATAAATATATATATATATTATATATATATATATATATATATATATATATATATATATATATATATATATATATATATATATATATTTCAGAAAATATGGCTGCTACAATTTTAAAGGACACATATATGCATTTCATAGCTTCAATGCTTTAAGATGTGATGAAAGAATTTTTGGAGTGAGATGGTACTGACAGAGCCGTCAGTTGTAAAATCTTTGTATTCAGCAAATAGTTTGATTCCTCAGCTATCTGCATGAGAACCTCAGCAATATTGCCGGTCAGGTGATCTCCGAAGTGTTATGTATATTCGTGAGTACGTGCGTTAATTTGATCTAGATTATGCCAAAATCTGCCCTAAAAGTGAGTTTGATCGTTCATTAACGTGATAGAACTGCAGTTGTCTAGACGTAGCTTTGGAGAGGATCCAGGCTTTGAAAATCGGCAGATAAGGTAGAGTTTGAAATCTCTGTTTTTATGGGAGGAAATTGAACTTGTGATTTTTACCATGATTTTCTAATCATTATGAACTTTTGAACTGGTGTGGGAGATTTAATATGAATATTCATACCTCTTTTATATTATTGTTTTGTCATGTTACGTTTGCCATATCTTGGCTATGCATTTTACACTTTCCGTTATTGTGTTTTGCATTTCATATATTTTTGGGAGTTTTCTATCATGTTTAATTCTTCCAACAGATGTCTGTGGACAGTGTGAACTGGTTCGAATAACATGTGGTAGACTGTTTTGTTGACATGACTTTAGTTATTGATTTGGGGAGTATGTGTGAGTTTGGATATTTTCAGGCTATTAGCCATAGTGAGACTTCTTTAATCAGAAGTGTTTTGCAGTTTAGAGTTTAGTTATCTGACTCGATAATTCATTTATTATGCATTTTAATCTTTGCTTTGTTTTATTCATTTCTTGTTGGGTTATTTGAATAATAAACCTATTTTTGTAGAAACTATTGCGTTTCTTTAAATAGTCCATTTAATTGCTTTGGTGAGAATGAGTGAGATTCGGGTGGGTGAACTTTGGAAAACGATGAGAGAGAGAGAGAGAGAGGAGAGAGAGAGAGAGAGAGAGAGAGAGAGAGAGAGAGGTGAGAGAGAGAGAGAGAGAGAGAGAGAGAGAGGAAAAAAATGGATGTTATGTTATCATCGTGAGAACCTTCATACGCCTTTTTCCTGAATAAAGATTGTTGGAGCACGTTACGTACACTTTCAAAAAAGTGTTAATTCTGTTTTCTTGTAACAGAATTAAATGGTGGCAGCGGTGTCTCGTGATTTTAAATGGTGGCAGCGTACCTCATGATTTTAATGTCTTTAAATGATGGCGAAAGAGGGAGATTACTAATAGACTAATTGGTAACGTTGATGCCCAAGGCGCATAGGCGACTGAGCGTCAAGAGCTGGTTACCACTCAGTCTTAAGATGACTGAGTTTCATGAGGGGTCGTGATTACGTGTGAAATACGGGAACTTCTTTTTTTTTTCCGTTTCTATTCGAGTACTGGGAGTGGGGAGTTGTGAAATAGATCTGGATGATCTCTAGAGCAATTTTGGGGTTAACAAAATACCCAAATAAGTGTGAATAGTGGCGATTGTGAGTTAATTACGCAAAGTGATTATTCAACAATAATCACGCTGCTTGTTTTTTGCTTCGTCTTCGAGTGGGTGACGTCACAGGCTGCACACAGCTCTGTTTTCTGTTAGAAGTAGAGTGATAGGTGCTCTGTTTTCTGTTTCAAATTGGTAAGTACCCCATTCTCGTAAGTTGCGCAGAACGCCGTTTTCTGTTCTTCTTTTAGAGGGGGTAACTTTTACCTTTCTCTAGTGTTCTTTTTGGTTTCTTTTTTTATGTTGTTACGCTCAGGGCGTGTGATTACTCACAAAATGCCGGACGATGCAGCAAGCACATCCCAATCAATTGTGGTGCATAAAGTGACGAGCGTTAGCGCGGGAATTAGTAATTTTAAAGGGTTAGTTGACGGGAAGCCAACCCAAAATATAGAAACTTTCATTGAGTCAGTGAACAATTATCTGAATTCCAAGAAAATTACGAATGGCGCTGAAGCTTTAACAGAGGCTAAATCATTTCTGGATTTAGATAAAGGAGATATTGGGAAACGAGCACGCAGTTTCGGGTTCAGAAGGTGTAAAACTTGGAATGAACTGCAGAAATTTCTACGAGCTACTTATGGCGGAGTTCAACGTGAATGCGCAGTTCGGAATTTGCGAGAGTTTCTCAAAATAAAGAAGGGCAATGATTCACTAGTCACATACAGTGCGAATTTATTTGATGCAGTAGTTGAGTTAAAGAAATCTATAATAGGCTCTCCATGGGTAACTGGAAATAATATCTCCTTAGATAATTTTGAAAGATTGTTACACTTTGCTTGCCTTTTAACGTCGGTCCCAGATGTAATTGTAGATAGTTTTGATAAGAGAATTGATCAGGATACAGACGAATCCTTTTTGTTTGCACAGATTAACAAAAATCTAGCAAAATGCCCGACACTGGACAGTAGTTTTGTACAGGGGAGGTGCAAAGATGTCAGCTGCGGTTTCCAAACCACAGAATAATGATAGTCGCTCGCATTCGGGAAATGATGCAACAGCGAAGACATGTGCACGAGTAGAATCGAAGAAAATTCCAGAGAGATCAGTCACAACGATACGTTGTTTTAATTGTGATAAAATAGGACATAGTAAATCAAATTGCAGAGTGAGATATTGTTCAGTTTGCAAATCTTCAGATCATGGATGGAGATTTTGCCCAGCCACAAAGAGTAGAGATTATTCAGGGAAGTCACGGGAGGTTTTTCTAGATATGACAGGAGAATTCCACATGATGCAAGTTCTAGATACACAAAGGAACAGCAGAATTTTCACAAGATAAGTTCGAAAACGGACACAGGATAATGACTAATCAGGTCTTAGAGTCACTAGAACCTAGGCCGATTGTACGTGGATTCTCTAATGGCAATGAAATTTTTGTTTTCATTGATTCTGGTAGCTCAGTTAACTTAGTAAATGCTGACCTTTTTCACTCGAGGTTTCCAGAGTGCAAATTAGTCCCTTCTAGTGAGACAGTGTGTGATGTACAAGCGAGAAAACTGAATATTTTAGGTTCGTCATTTCTTACGCTTTGTATCGGTGGAAAGACAATAGTAGAATCATTTTTGGTCATAGAAGGATTAGCCTTAGGTGAAATGGTTTTGCTAGGACACCCTTCTTGCATGCGACATAACATCAACATTCTTACGGGAGTTCAGGGGATTACAATAGGTGAGTCAGGTTGTTTTGTTCCATATATACACAGGAAAAAAACTTGTGAGAAACCTAAGACACAGTCTGAGACATGTGTAACACAGTCATTAGAGAGTGAAGATATTCCGCAAAGATCTTTCAAAGGATTTTTGTTGGAAGATATTGAATTGCAACCGCGAGTTCCTACATTAGTTAAAGTGTCGCTGAAAGAGAAAAATTTTCCTTCTCAAGTGTGCGTTGTTGAGGGAACCGAGAAATTCAAAGACGTTGTGAGTACGGTTTCAGTGAATGAAATTTCAGTCGCAGGCGTGACTTCAGTAGAATTAGTTAGCTATCAAGACTCAGTGAAAAATATCACAAGGGTACTTATGTAATTGATTTTGAAGAGTTTAATGAAGAGCATAAACTAGTGAGTTTTTGTGGAGACGGGAATATGTTTCCTAACGAGGAGCAACAGTTCCGAAGTCAGGTTCTACATGAACATTTGGCTAAAGTTGATTATCCTGAGTATTCAGATAAAGTAGAGAAAGTGTTGAAAGAATATCTAGATATCATTGCTTTGAAGGGAGATAAATTAGGAGTTACAGATGTTTTAGAACATTCAATCCGCCTAGAAAAGGGTACAAATCCCATATATATTCCAGCATATCGAATTCCTTTTAAGATCAGAGAAGAAGTAGAAAAAGAAGTTCAGAGGTGGGAGTCGGAAGGCATTATCAGACCGTCCAATTCTCCGTTTAATTTTCCTTTGCTTGCAGTTCCTAAGAAAGACGGTAGTATCAGAGTTTGTGTAGATTTTCGTAAATTGAATGAAAAAACATGCCCAGATAGATATCCTGTAGCTTGTTTGCCTGATTTGTTTGTTGAGATCGGTGGCAAGAATATATATTCATCTATAGATCTTATGCAAGGGTTTTTACAGGTTCCCCTTTGTGAGAGTAGCCGTAAATATACAGCATTTTCGGTACCAAAGGGACATTACGAGTTTAATAGGATGCCTTTTGGATTACAAGGGTCCCCAATAACATTTACTAGACTGGTTAACACAGTACTTCATGGCTTGTTAGGAAAGTCGGTGTTTGTGTACATGGATGACATTCTCATATGCACAGATACAATTGAAGAACATCTAAAGGTGTTAAAAGAAGTCCTCAAGCGATTACGGTTCGCTGGATTAAAGGTCAAATTGGCCAAATGTGAGTTTCTGAAGAGAAAAATTGTCTATTTAGGACATGTTATCTCTAAAGAGGGAGTTAGAGTGAATGATGAGAAAGTTAAAGCCATTGTGAATTTTCCAGTTCCCAAAACCAGGAAACAGATTCGTTCGTTCCTAGGTATGTCGGGTTTCTTTCGCCGTTTTGTGCGGAATTTTTCTACAATAGCGTCGCCATTGACAGATTTGTTACGAGAAGACGTTAAGTTTGTTTGGGGTGATAGTCAACAATTAGCTTTTGAGAAGCTTAAGAACGCTTTGGTGAACCCACCAGTTTTGAAGTTTCAGATTTTAGTCAACCGTTCACCTTAGTGACTGACGCGAGTCAGGAAGGTATAGGTGCGTGTTTGATGCAGAAATTTGAGGGGAAATTACACCCAATTGCTTTTATAGCAGAAAGTTCAAAACGCGTGGTGGTAACGAACGAAAGGCTGATGTCAGTTGTGGACAAGGAGGCTTTCGCAGTCGTCTCTAGCCTTGTTCATTTTAAGATGTTGTTGTTGGGAAATAAAGTTGAGATTTTTACAGATCATCAACCGTTGTTAGAGCTTTTTAATAAGCCAAATTTGTCGCCCAAGAGAGCACGTTGGTTCCTAACATTGAGAGATTTTGATGCAAACCTCAAATACATTGAAGGTAAGCATAATGTAGTTGCAGATGCATTGAGCAGATATTTTCCGGTCGAGGATGAGGAAATACACACCGAATCCTGTGTGGGAGAAGAGAGTAAATATTTGGTGTCTAATGTCTCTGATATTAGTAGTTCTGAGAGATCGCATGTAGAGGACATACACGTTCCTACAGTGCATACTTCGGGGAGAAATAGTGAGTCGGCAGTCTCGGGAGAGATTGTTATTCGTGATAGTGAGAGTAACGCAGTGTGTTATATTACGGGTGAAAATGTCACTTGGGACATAGGCTTGCTGGAACAAAAGCAAGATGAAGATAAATTGTTGTCAGATGCTAAGGCATTTCTTAAGGGAGTTTCACCGAAGAAAGGGTATAAGTTGCCTTTTTCTGGTCTAGAGTTGGAGAATAATTTATTGGTGAGAAAAGTTAAGTATAACTTGCGAAGTACTCGAAGCATGGGTGAGATTACACAAATCATCGTGCCAGAGAGTCTAGTACCACAAGTTCTAGACATTGTACATTGTAAATTTGGTTCTCCTCATTTGGGTGTAGACAAGACGTATGAAAACGTCAGGTCAAAGTTCTTTTGGAAAAATATGTTTTCCGCAGTAGAAGCCTTTGTGAAGAAGTGCGCTATTTGCAATGCGAATAAGCCAGCGACGACAGTGTCGTGTCGTTTGGGTTCATATCCCATACCACATAGGCCGTTTCAGAGAGTGCATATGGATATTCTGGGTAACTTCTCAGAGTCCGCTTATGGTTATAGACATTTATTAGTAGTTGTTGATGAGTTGACTCGCTTTGTCGAGATTTTCCCACTGAAGTACAAATCAGCTGAGGAAGTTGCTATAGCGTTTTTTAAGGGGATAATTTGTCGATATGGTGTTCCTGAATGTCTGATCACAGACAATGGTAGGGAGTTTATTAATAAGACTTTAGACGGTCTTGCTAATTTGTTGGGAATAAAGAAAGTATCTATAATCCCGTATAGACCTGAAGCAAATGGGTTATGTGAGAGGGCGAATCGGAAAGTAATCGAAGCTTTGCGCATGACGGTGGGTGGTTCCGATACACATTGGGACAGATCTTTGGATGAAGTGCGATATAGTATCAATACTATGATGAATGACACAATTAAGATATCTCCAGCAGAAGCTTTGTATGGATACAAGTTGAAAGGACCTTTTGATTTGTTACCAGAGCGAGTTCAGGGTGATGTTACGGTCACTTCGTTGATAAATACAGCGAGAGAAAGATTTGCACGTATCAGTAAAGAACTTGAACTTAGTTCGCGTGCAATGGTAGAGAAAAGTAACGCGAAATCGAGGGGAGTAGCTTTTTCGATGGGTGATAGAGTGTTTGTTAAAGTGAATGTTCGGAATGATCTGAATTATAAATTAAGTCCGAAGTTCCACGGACCTTTTGAGATTGTAGAGATCAAAAGAGGGAATAGATTTGTAGTTAAAGATGTAAACACTGGAGTGACGAAATTGACCCATATTTCGAAGTTAAAGAAAGTTGGGATGTAATGGAACATTTGTATATAGTTATGTAATGGAACGTTTGTATATAGTTAGAGGGATAAATGGGTTGATGTTTGTATATATATGATATTTTTTTTTTTTTTTGTCTCTTGTTCATTTTGGATGTTGAAGTTCTTAATCATTTGTTTTCGAATGATTTTAGGAATTGAGACATGGGCTAATTTCATACGAGATTTGACCCGTGTGTTAGTGTGTTTTATGGTGTTATTGTGTTATGATGTTTTTGTCATCTGACGCAATATGTGTGTTGTTTAGGATTTTTTTTTTAAGGTACTTAGTATATCGGACCGAACAAGTCTGATCTTTTTTTTAAAGGGTTGGGAGATCGTATTTGAGTATTTGGATTTTTTTTCCAGTTTCTTTTTTTTTAAATGAAGGGAGCTGTATTGTGAGTAGTTGTAGTTGTTAAGATCATGGGAGCGATTGCCATTACGTCAATTGCTATTTTGTTGAGAGTTAGTCAGGTGTTGCGAAATATTTGCTAACCGGAGTAGAACTTTCATGTCTTTTACGAGATATGATACCTTTTAGTGTTTGGATAGGATTCTCGAGTATTTTTTTTTTGTTGGATGGTTTTTTTTATGAGTGAGTTCCGTAGAGTTGTTGTGCTTAGTAGTGAGTTGACTGTGATTATTCTGAGATACAAACTTGGAATTAGTTCACATTGTGAGTGTTTGACTTTTGCATTAGTAGTTTTGTTTGGTTCAGTAACATGAAACCTTTTTGTTATTAGACCTTTTCGAGTGCATTTTGGAGACTCAGTAGTGACATGGGATAGATTAGAGACCATGTTCATTTTGGGAGATCAATATCAAGGTTCGGGAGTTGATTATAAGACAAGTTGTACTTTAGTTAGAGAGAAGTGTGTGTGTGACAGTAGTATTTTCCAGTTGCGAGTTGTGTCTGTGGGTGGTTGTGAATTATCATTAGTTCATGGACAGACTCCGACAGAATGTGACTTTAGACAGTTCCTGTGAGATTACCACATTGAGTCCACCAGTACTCTTACTGCCATCTTTTGCAAGGAGTATGCAGTTACAATGATGTGCCAGAACAACAAGTCGACATCATTCGTTCTTCAAGGATCCAAACTGTTTGATTCATCCTGCAGAATCCTGTCTACGGAATTTCTCGTACTTAGCCGTGCTGTATTCAACAGTTCCGAGAAGATAATTATGCGTCATACGCATAACGAGCATTTGGTAGTGGCGGTACCTACAACCAAGGTGCCAATGACGGTTCCACCGTTGGAAGACATTGACGATTCCGTGATGTTCCAGTATCAGGAATATATTATGCCGACAATTTTAATTGTCTTAATAGCTATTTTACTGATAATTCTTGTTGTGGGAGTAGTAAAGCTTATTCGTGTTTGTAAGATTACATGTAAAGGCTCTAAGAACACAACCCCAGTGACTTTGGAAGTGCGTCATGAGAGCAGTCCTTAAAGCTGCAGTGCAGTAGACATTGCTAATTGAGCATAGCTCTATTCTGTTATGTTTTATACATATGCTTTTGTTTTAGTTTGCCGTTAAGGAGAGCGAGACGCTCTTATGTGGTGGCCGAGCTCTATTTCAGAAAATATGGCTGCTACAATTTTAAAGGACACATATATGCATTTCATAGCTTCAATGCTTTAAGATGTGATGGAAGAATTTTTGGAGTCAGATGGTACTAGGTCAGAGCCGTCAGTTGTAAAATCTTTGTATTCAGCAAATAGTTTGATTCCTCAGCTATCTTGAGAACCTCAGGTCAGGTGATCTCCGAAGTGTTATGTATATTCGTGAGTACGTGCGTTAATTTGATCTAGATTATGCCAAAATCTGCCCTAAAAGTGAGTTTGATCGTTCATTAACGTGATAGAACTGCAGTTGTCTAGACGTGAAGTTATTTGAAGAAACAGTAGGTTCCTTCACGTGGTGATAAGGTAGAGTTTGAAATCTCTTTTTTATGGGAGGTTGAACTTGTGAATTTTTACCATGATTTTCTAATCATTATGAACCTTTTTTAAATGGTGTGGATATTTTCACTTTCATACACCTTTCTTGGACCTGGTATTGTTTTGTCAAAGTTATCATTTGCTGGGATTTGGTTTATATTTTACACTTTCCATTATTGTGTTTTGCATTTCCGTATTTTTGGGAGTCAACTATCATGTTAATTCTTCCGACCTGAGTTTTCTGTGGACTATGTCTGAGTAGGGACAGGAAGAACGGATTCCAGGGGGTCTAAATCTGGGAATAGGACATGTCAAATATTCTGTTTTTTTTGCCCATAATGTGATTAAGGCTGATGGGGATGATTGTCTTCTAGTTGGATGCTCTCAGTCCTATCATACAATACTGAGGTTGGCTTACACTTGAGCCACTCTAATCATGTTTGTTTTGCAGTTCAGTAGGGATCCTCAGTTTAGACATTTGGCTCAGATCTCAAGTTCATTTATTAGGAATTTTAATGAAAGGCTTTGTTTATTTTAAGGTTTTGGGTTTTATTTGAATAATAAACTTTTTTTTTCTCAAGGAAATTGTCCATTTAATTGCAAAGAGAATGTTAAGATTTAAGTACCCTGAACTTGATGGTAGCGATTCGGTGAGAACGAGAGAGAGAACCTCCCTCTGACCTACACGGAAAAGAGAGAGAAAAAATACGAGAGAGTAATTAGACTGGAGCCCTATGAGAATGAAAAAGAGAGAAGACCAAAAAAATAATGTAAGTATCTTGACCGAATTGACCCACTTCGACTCCCTCTTTGGGAGTTCAAAAAAAAGATTAAATCAAGATAGCGGGAAACATTAAAAAAATAGAAAAAAAAATATCAACATTGAAATTAGAAAACTTCTATAAATCGACATTCAACTACTGAAATGTCATTCAGACAAGTAAAATAACATTCTTTGTGTATGTATTGATAAAACCATAACAAAAAATCAATCGGAAAATTACTTAAATATAAAAAATATTGATAATGTTGGTATATATTAAAAAACATGACAATTTGAACAGTGTCAGGGTACCATAGTACTTCCTGATAATGATGAACCAATAGAAAAATATATTGCTAGATTCCTTAAAAATGTACAACAATATTTTGAAGACTGCGAAATTTACAACATAACTAGTAGACGGAGTAATGAAAAATACTAAGAATAGCAAAGATAAAATTTCTATTGGACCATGAATTACCCTTAAAAATAAAAATCTTAGGCCAAACAAAGAGAACTGAGACAGACCATATGTCCCTAAAAAAAAAAAACAAAAACAAAAGTATGTATGGACATACAAGAAAAAATTGCCATAATAATCTGTATAAATAATACTGTGGATCTGACAAAAATCATATAAACAGTGGAGGTGTGAAATGAACAAAAATGCGTGAAAATGTGGATAAAATCACCATGCAAGATCTAAGGAATGTATATATTATATATTAAATACATGAATTGAAATTACTTCAGGAAATCAGGAATGCCTATAAAAGAGGCCAAAAATTAGAATTAAAAGTTAGAGGAATGCATGATCCCGCTAAGAAACGAACTTTTTCTGCAAGTGTACTAGATCAAACAAAGAAAGAAAAAATGGAAATAAATAAAATAAATAAAACCCTGGTAATCAATCTCAAAGAAAAATAACCACTTTGCAATAAGAAACCAATATAGAAAGGATCAAGAAATGTAATATACAAATCTTTGCTAAATTCATTCAGATTTTAAGAAAATAGAATCACTACCAAAAGACAATACAAGCACCATAGAAATATTAAAAGATAGTTCTGATGAATTAGAAACTAAAGAAAAAAGAGACCTTTAGAGAAAAAAAGACCAACAAAAAAACCAACTATTATTAGAGATACATCCATTAAAATATAAGCACTCACCCAAGAATAAGAACATAAACCAAATAATAAGAAAATGCCTTTGTCTCCTAAAGTAATAATAAAACCAATAGAAACAGATACAGAACATCAAAGATAGTAGAGGAACAAACTATTGACAAAAATGATTATGTGATGGGAGAAGAGAAATTACCCCATCACCAACAATAATACAGAAAAATAAATAAAAAAAACGACACATGAAAACACATGTGGATGTAATGAATGCTTCCTTGAACTGTGCAACAAAAATGAAAGCATAACAAAAAACAGTTTAACAAACACTATACAAAATTTTATAAGTTACAGAAATAAACTACTAGTTTGGACACTCTTTGAAAAGGGCTGTATGTGCATTGGACACATAATGTCTTATAAAGAAAAAATAAAAATAAATATTGTAAATAGGATTTTTAGAAAAAATGCAGATTGATGATCCACAAAAATGAAAATAAAACTTGAACACACTAACGTTATACTTTCAATAATTATATTATACAATGGAACGTAAATGGTCTACAGACCAGATTACATTTAGGAAGAATACAACGATTACTAAAGGAATATGAGCCAATGATAATATGTTTACAACATGTCAACAAAACAATACCAACAATAGGTAAATAAAGACCTTAGTATCTAAGAAAGAAGAAGGAAATTTAGGTACTGCTATATACTGTACATAACAAAGTATGTTATGACATAGTACCTGTAAATTTTAAATGACTTGCAAATATCAAGCCATTAAAATACAATAAAAAATGATAATTAAATAATTTATAACTTATATAACCAACCTAATAAAAGTTACGATATTGATAAACTTAAAAGATTTGGACTTAACAATACTCAAAGGATAACTACATTAATAGGAGGTGATTTTTAATACTAGCCAAACCAATATGGGACTGTCATTGTACAAACTCAAATAGAATAGGTAGTAAAATAAAAAAGTTCATGGATTCATACAACATGTGCTGTATAAATGATGACAGAAAAATGGAGCACATATTTTCAAAAAATCATGGAACAAGTTTCCTCAGTAGACTTAACTGGGCATGTACAATAAAGCATAGTTGACAGATTGTTATCATATTTGGAATACAGTTGATGACTTGCACACCAGTGATCATTTTCCAATATTAATTTCCCCTTATTGCAAAATAATCCTGCATAAACAGTCCCTCACATAACATCTATAAAGCATGATTGGGATTCGATATAAATTCACATCAAGTTTGATATCCCACAGTTTGAATATTTAAAGATCATAATGAAACTAATAAATTTCTTGTTGATTTTATTAAAAATGACTGCTGATAAAGCAATACCAAATCAAAACCCCATCCAACAAAACACAAAGTTCCCTGGTGGTCTGATGAGTTAACAAATTAATAAATATAAAAACACTCAATACCAGGAGAACATTAGATAATTTGAATAGAAAGTTCAATAAAATTAATAAAAACATTAGCCCATATTAAAAGAACTTTTACAAAAAATGACTGTATTATTACTAGAAAATGCTACATTAAAACCTGTATACAACAAATTATCTGCAAAAATTTAAAAAATATAGCACTTCATTTTCTGCTGCAAGGAAGAATCATTTCATGGAGAAATACGTAACCCATCTCTCTAAAATACTACCTCAAAAAATATGGGAAAAATTCAGGAAAATAAATGGTACCCATGTCAAACCACCTAGACATGCCATATTAAAAGATGGGAAAAATAACACTTGATCCAAAAGAAATAAAACATTAATATAATGGGAGAAATTTAGCAAATGTAAATAGTGATAAAACATTTAGATGAACATACCCAAAAAAAATAAAATAAATTAATAATAATAAATTTTGCCCAATTGGTCTATATATATATTATAATAGAAAATTTAGTATGTCAGAAGATGGAATATGCTCTCTTTTTCAACAATAAATCTGCTCCTGGAGGTGACAATATTTGTTTTGAAATGATCTGCCATTTAGCACCTTTAGGCCAAAAATACTTATTAACCAGTTTTATAATCATTTATGGCTTTAACCAAAGTATTTCCAGATGATTGGCGTAAAGCTATATTAATTCAATCCCCCAAACCTGGAAAAAATCCCAGCAATGTAAATCCCTACAGACCAATTTCTTTAACAAGCTGCAGTACAAATTGTTAGAAAAAATGGTAAATGCTCGACTAACATGGCACATTCGAAAAATAAAATTTTAACTCCCACTCAATTTGGGTCTCAGTGTAACAGATCCACATTGGATTCTCTCTGTAACTTAGAAGACCATATATTGAGGTTTTGAACCTCCAAATTACTATAGCTGTCTTTTTGACATTGAAAAGGCATACGATACCACATGGAGGTATGCTATATTAAAAACTTTACAAAACAACAACATCCGTGGACATTTACCTAGGTTTATACAAAACTTTTGACAAATCCTCGCAATTTTCAGGTGAGAATTGATGATGATCTGTCTAGAACATTTCCACTTGAAAAATGGTGTTCCACAGGGAAGCGTCCTTAGTGGAACACTGTTTACTTTAACAATTAATGATATCAGTAAAAATCTACCTATTGGCATTAAAAATATAACCTATACATGGATGATTTTGCCATATATTCAGCATCCCGAATAAAACATGCAGAACGAATCATTAATAAATACATAGTAAAAAATAGATGAATGGGCCTCATCTGTAGGCTTTAAATTTTCCATAGATAAAACTCAAGCAATCATGTTTTATAAAAATAAAAAAGAAAAAAAGGTGAAGAAATAGATTTAAAAAAAAAAACCATAGTATACCAATTGGCCAAACAGCAAAATTTTTAGGGATTAGTAGAAGATACCCACTTGAACTGGAAAAGCCCACATTACATATGTAAAATCTAAATGTAAAAAGAGCATTAAATCTAATTAGAAAACTATTCGAACACTACTTGGGGAGCCGATAGACATACCCTTACTGTGCTGTATAAGGCAACTTATTTCTGTCTATCATTGATTATGGAAGTGAAGTATATGGCTCGGCATCTGACGCAGTTCTGAAAATGTTAGACCCTTTCACAATGAAGGCCTTAGAATTAACTAGAGCCTTTAATTCATCTAAACAAAACCATCTTGTACAAGTTGAATGTGGTGAACTGCCTTTGTCTCTCCATAGAGAGCTAGTAACAATGAAAAGTGCTAGGGAATTCAAACTAGTGATTCTCCAACCAAAAATTATTTGAATTAAGAGATGTATTTATAAACAACCATCCACCACCTTTCCCAATTAGAATTAAAAGATTGTTTAGTCGCTAAATATAAATATACAAGTGCCTGTAATAAGGTAAAATCACCTCCTCCTGGACAATGAATAAAATGAGAATTTGCACACACCTCAAGTATTTATCAAAAAGTAACTCATATACAACAGTTCACCATAGACAACATACAATAGAGCATATAAACCGAAAAGGTCCACATTATGCAATATATACAGATGGATCTAAATCAGAACACGGATTGTAGGATATGCTGCAGTGTCCCAAAAGACAAAAATCAGTTCTCCTGCCCAATAATGCTTCTGTATTTACAACAGAATTGTGTGGAATTTTCAGCTATAAAAATAATTAACGAATCATCATTCAATAATTTTGTAATTTTCAGTGATTCAAGTGCTATACCTATTCAAAGTTACAAATCTAATAATAATATACGTACAACAAATTAAATTATATCTCCATAAATTATATAATAAT
>NW_027100723.1:1257679-1310179 GCF_040412425.1 Macrobrachium rosenbergii | reverse complement strand
CAGTAGAAGATGGGTGATGGGAAGATGATGGGTTGGGTTGAAGATGGGGGATGCAATATAAGATGTGGAAGGTGATTGAAAGATGGGGGATGGAAGGTGGGTAATGAGAAGACGGTGAGTGGAATAGAAGACGGGGGATGCAATAGAAGATGGGGAATGGAAAGAGAAGGGATGCGGTAGAAGGTGGAGGATACATTAGAAGATGTTATCGGTCTAGGCCTTTGCATGCTCAGTATATATTCTTTTTAATATATTATTATTAGTCTGCTACTAGAGAGAGAGAGAGAGAGAGAGAGAGAGACTTCAGCGTTAATGAACGAGAATAATAAAAATTTTCATGATGGCGAAATAATGCAAAACAAGATTAGGCCTATTATGCATCATGTATGTCATTCATTTTTAAAGTGAAGACAAAATATTATAATCAGACACACACATATGCACGTACACGCACGTACATGGGTACTTACGTACACACATAGACACAAGACATACGTGCACAAGCCTTTAATTTGAGACTCGCCAGCTCTCTCTCTCTCTCTCTCTCTCTCTCTCTCTCTCTCTCTCTCTCTCTCTCTCTCTCTCTCTCTCTCTCTCTGGAATACCTTCTGTTTCTCTCTTAATTCATCATATTATTTTTCCCCATCTTAGATATTTAAAATAATTTACGGGTTATTTAATGAACAATCAGAACAGAGCTGTCAAAAGTTATTTTCATTTCTGACAAATAAATAAAACCTTCTTTCTTCTGACAAATAAAACCTTCTTTATTATTTAATAATAATAAAGAAAATACTTTGCCTAAGTACAACCGAAGTCTTCTCCATCCGTCATAAGTAACTTAAAAAAAGGCTTATTTCATATTCCAATGCAAATCATTTGCCAATCAATGTCTTACTAAAGTTTACAGCCATACTAGCTAAGAGAAGGAATTAATACTTCCTTTAATCCTTCTTTTTTCGTACCTTTGTTGGCTAAAAACACAAGTATACAGCATATCAATCATATATATGTATGTGTGTATATATATATATATATATATATATATATATATATATATATATATATATATATATATATATATATATATATTATCCATAGACACCCCATTATGTATGCAATCAATATATAGGTTTGCTTAAAAGCAAATGGGTGTTACAGACTATTACACACACAAACAAAGCCACTCCAACATCTTCTAAAAACATAACAGACACCTCACACGTCTCGACTATCGACCTCACCGCGTAACAACTCCTCGCTGCTGGGAGAAGAGCGCTGGTGAACTGGTACAATACATGTACACAATACCGGGGTCTAAGCGATGTCAGGCAGGAGGGCAGCTGATCGGGACTACAAAAGTCTACCCCAAAAGCCAAATCAAAGTCCTTCAAAAGAAGGCATCATGGCGACCCCATATAAAAATGGGAACAAGCTGGGAAGAAGAAGAAATAAGATATAATATATATATATATATATATATATATATATATATATATATATATATTTATATATATATATATATATATATATATATATATATATATATATATATATATATATATATATATATATATTGCTGGTATGCGTTGCTATTCCTCCCGTTTATCAGAATAATTTTCCTTGGTTTTATTAGCTGGAAATAACATCGACGACTTCGAATTACTTCAGAAAAATATGAATAATGAGTGTTCCCCAATTTAGGTCAGTTTTTCATATTTTTAAATATGTTTGTGCAACGCAGTGGGAAGAAGGATTCAGTGGGAACTCAATTCAAATTTCAGGTTTTTAGCCTTTTGGTCCCTACTTGTAAACGAGTCCAAGGTCTCGTGTGCTGTGACAACAGACACCATGCAGCCAAATTATCTGATTGATAGCCATAACTCCCTTTCCCTCAAATGGAAAAAGGGACAGAAATAGGGACAAGCACGAGAGAGAGAGAGAGAGAGAGAGAGAGAGAGAGAGAGAGAGAGAGAGAGAGAGAGAGAGAGTTTTCCCAACGTTGAGGGAAACCTATAGGTTAACCTTGCCTCCATTAGGCTCAATTATGCTAACAAACGTAACTCTACGTTATGACTTAACTTTGCGTATGTAGGTCAGCATAGCCTATGCTAACCCAGGCTTGCCTAAGATATGCTAACTGGTGTTATCCTAACATAGGCTAACCTGTGTTTCTCTAGGTTATGGTAACCGTTGTAAGTGTCTGCCTACATGTTGCTAATGAATGGTTAGCATAACTGTTGGTCATGCAAGTTGGGTTATGCTAACCTAAGCTAGCTGGCCAAAGCTAACATTACTTGGCATGAATTCCAGTATCAACGATTATGCTAACATAAGTTATCATAAATTAGGTTAGCATATACTGTCCTAGATTAAGCTAATCTGAGATAGCCTAGGTTATGCTAACCTAGATTTGCATCGGTTATGGAATCAGTTGAGTGCAACATATCACAAGGTGACCTCTGGAAACAATATATAGGCAAAGCTTCGTATGGGGACATTTTGAAAGATCTCTGCTAAGCTGAATTGATCGTGTTCATAACTGCAGGGAATACCAAGGCCCAGTTCGGGTCGTCCATTCCACCCATATACAGTAACCTTAAGAACATCAAGAATTTTCCCACTGACTCTCTCCTAAAGTTCGTTTGACTCGGGATGATAAATCAATGTAACCACTTTCTTTATATCCAAACATGCGCAAATGGACTTCAAGAAAGCATTATTGAACTCCTCTCCATGACTACTTATAAAACCATCATACAATACCTGTGTACATTTTTGTACCGAGTTGTCCACCGCTGATGGGGGTCACGACAAATGACAGACACCCTTACTTCATTTCTCCTTACTAATATATTGCTCTGGATGGATGGGATAAAAGGGTAGAGGCTCTTCTGCTCTCTCTCTCTCTCTCTCTCTCTCTCTCTCTCTCTCTCTCTCTCTCTCTCTCTCTCTCTCTCTCTCTCTCTCTCTCTCGTGACACCCCTATAGCTATTATTATAACTAACTCAAAAACATGGCTAAACAGTTGGTGTACAGATAAGTAACGGATATTCATTTTAACACCAGATAACAGCATAACAGATCTTAACTCTCAGCTACTGTCAAATACGTTTCTTCATTTTTAATCACTTTATACTTCATCTGTTCCTGTTCATCGTATTGACACTGACCCCTTTTTAGAGTCTCTTGTTTTGCTTGCTAAAACTCCATTACTACACCTGTCCTTACATGTTCAGATATTAACAGAGCAGTCGAGACATACAGCCAGTGTCTACGATCTTTGAAGGAAGGCCCAATGAATTTCCTCGTATCTTTACCTCGTCACTGTAAAAACGTGTCATCAAGGCTTTGGCTATGTATTAAAGTACAAAATCTATTGAGGTCACCAGATATCAAATTTCGTTACAGACATATATTGCATAATATTGATTTTTATTGTGGACTTATTACGAGAAAATGATAGCCCAGTGTTAAAAATCGAAACATATATAAGATAAACAATGGTTGTGAATGAGAAGTCTCTTTAAATTTGGTGACTTTCTCTGAGAACTGCAAGTCATCGTGTTGCAAAACCTTTCATGATTACGGCAGATTTCACACATGGAAATAATGATTGTAATGTGAATACGTATGTAATTACAGTGACATGAGTATTAGTATGCACACCAACCCTTGACGCCTTGTTTAAAACTCTACCTCAGTAACATAGATAATTATGATAACGTATGAGGTGAAAGACTTCTTTTATTAAAAGAAAAAGTACGTGGTAGACCACACAGTAATATACGTTAGTATTCTATACATCATTATACAGTACGAAATGTATGTAAAACGAAAATACTTGATTTTTTCTTAATATCGCCGTAGCACCCGTTGTGTAACACCGTTGTAGGAGGCGATTGAGGTTCTGAGAATATTCAGCTGACTGTACGGGCCAGGCATCCCTCCCTCCCCCATTCTCGGAAATATATCTCGACTTCTTTGACACGATTCTCAACAGCCTTAGAATAATCACTTGATAGCCATCTTTGCTGTACATACAGCAAGACTATGTGACATTTGATACATGCGATCAATAAACGTTTGATATCTGTTGATATGTAGTTATTTAAGGTGTTGATTTATGTTGAATTAATCCATTTTTAGTATGTCAAATGTTACATAGTCTTGTTGTATTTCTATGCCTCTTCATTTCTCACCCATTGAACCAACCAATTCACATAATGGGCGTTTTATTTTTTTCAAAACCTTTACTTTTATTATATCCACTAAAAATGACTTAAAAAGGAGACACTAATCAATATCTTTGATGGGTATTCTTACGATGGAAGGATTCGAATTGTTGACAATATTCTTTATAGGATGATCACTGTCATCCTGTAATCCTTCCATCGTAAGGATACCAATTTCGAATCCTTCCATCGTAAGGATATCAATACCTTCCATCGTACGGATAACAAGCAGATATTGATTGGTTTCGGACGCCAATCAATATCTGATCGGTATTTCTGACAATTTCCTTTACAGGATGACGGTGATCAGGAAATTCCAGTTCCTTGGTCATTTTTGAATAACTTTTTAAGATTTATGTTTATTTACCTCCTATATAATTAATATTCACCATTCGCCCTTGTGACCCGCCCTAATTTTCCTTTTTTAAGTAATTTCTAGTGAACAGAATAAAAGTAAAGCTTTTGAAAAAATTAAACACGCATTATGTGAATTGTTTCATGGGCGGAGAAATGAAGAAGTATTGAAATTAGCACGTTTCAAGGTGGAAACGTTTTGAAATGTAAACGCCAGGAACGTTTGTCCACGACTGATCTAAAGAGAGCTTTAGTCTACAGTAGGGTTGGGTTGAGCAAGAGAGCGACTGCTCGACCAAGCTGTCACCTCTACAGATTTGGGGAAGGAAGGAAGGACAGGGAGGGGCTCTTCTTTGACCATGCGTACCCCTCCCTCCCTCTGGGAAACTGCTTAACCAAGTACACTCCACTGGGAGTTTTGGCAACACTCCTCTAGCATTCTATGCAAATTACACTGTTTGCATTTTAATACATTTTTATCGATTTATTAATTTATTAGTTTATGTTTTTTTTTAATAAGTGAGATCTCTTCTTTCTGTATTTCCTTTCACCTTCTCTTACTTCCTAATGAGCACCGTATTCTTTGGAAGCTTGAATTTCAAGTCAGTGGCCCCTGTGGGCTTGTTCCATATGAATAGGGTTCATGTTCTGAATAATAATAATAATAATAATAATAATAATAATAATAATAATAATAATAATAATAATAATAATAATAATAATAATTAAAACTTCCCTGAAATTATGGGGTCGTATGAAGGTGATAGTTTAATATGCAACCTAACTCATCTGAGGTTTTGGGTGGAGCAGGAAAATGACTGACTAGCCATGAGAATTCTTAGTATTCTGAGATATCACGAAGGCTACCGTCTCATCAAAAGCATCCTTCTGTGGGTTAGGAATGCGCGATGGATGCCGATCAGTCAAAAACAGACTTCTTCGGCTAGCGATTGTCCTTCGCCTTAGGAGTAGAATCCTTCATTTAGTTAGCTAGGCTCGTGTTACAAAGTCCTTTGGGAGTTAGGTTTCAGGCCGTAGACGCCCTTGGCTTCTCGAGGAATGGGTGGGAAGTGGGGGTTGAAAACACTCTCTGGAACTGGATTCTGACAGATGCAGATGAAGTTTCTCTCTCTCTCTCTCTCTCTCTCTCTCTCTCTCTCTCTGTAAATTCTGTACGATAAGGAATTTAACCTAGTCAGTATTTCCATTTTATTAATTGAAAATCAGAATCAGTGTCATTTTCACGAATTTTGCAAAAGCATGTAGGAAGCACATGCAGTGTTTAAACAGGTTTGCAATAATTGACGAATTTCCTTACAACTGCAGAAGACCGAGCAAATGCATGGCATACTAAATTATACCACCACGCTAATTATAAGAGTACCTAATTATCAACAGAATCATCCTCGTTGCATATTATAAAATGGCTGATCAATTTAACAATTAAATTCAGTTATATCATGTCAATCATGTATTCAATAATTTATTGTTGGATGGACAAATACATTTCAGATAACATAATTATCTCTAGTTCATAAAATATCTCTAAAAATTCATTAAAATTGATCGGGCGGCCACGTGGCCACTAATTTTCAAAGTATATTTTGCCCAAAATAGAGGAGCTGACGCCATCTATTGGATGAACGGCAGCATTTTGATATGTGGGGGAGTAAGGGTCTCAGATGTTTGATATAATTCCTTTTATCTCAGAAATTAAAGGCTCTAATCTAGTGGAATTAATGAAGTAGCCTTTTATTGGCATAATGTTCGCTTACAAGTAAATATTTGAGCTTAATATAATATCAAGAAGAAGTTTATAACCTGAAGTGAACATCACTTTCACCCAAACCAAAAATCCCTTTCCCAACCTAGCGCCACGTAAGTCCAGGACTGCCAACAAAAAAGTAGACATTCGTGTGTTGTCACTAAGAAGTTGTAAAAGTATAAGAGACTGAATATAATTAGTTAACGTTTGAGCTTGTTAAATTGTAAATAAAGTGATACATTTACGTGGGTTTTCTTCGTCTAAAGCTTGACAAGTTGGCAATTCTGATTGCAACGTGTTCAAGGAAGGTAAACAATGCCAACAAAAAAAGTAACAATTTCTTTTTGTCATGAAATATACAACGACTATCAGGACAATTTAAAAGTATAAGAAACAAACATTCATTATATAATATTTTTAGCTTGTTAAATGATATTTAAACTGGTACATTGATGACGGATTCCTTCTTTTATAATGTAGTAGGTTGGCAATTCCGACTGCACCGTCTCCAAGGAAGGAAAATAATTTAGTTCTGAATGAATGCATATATAAATGAGAATATTCAAATAATGAATATATACAACAGGCAGAGCATACCAATAATCGAGAGGTTAACATAACCTAAAAGGTGATTTGAAGATGGGTCATGGGAAGATTGGGGATGCAATAGCAGATGGAAGATGCAAATAAGGATGGGGGATTCAATAGAAGATGGATGGATGATGGAAGATGAGGATGGGATAGAAGATGGGGATGCAACAGAAGATGGGTGATGGTAAGATGAGGATGGGGTAGAAGATGGGGATGCAATAGAAGATGGATGATGGGAAGATGAGGGATGGTGTAGAAGATAGGGGATGCAATAGAAGATGGGTGATTGTAAGATGAGGGATGGGGGATGCAACAGAAGATGGGTGATTGTAAGATGAGGGATGGGGTAGAAGATGGGGGATGCAACAGAAGATGGGTGATGGTAAGATGAGGGATGGGGTAGAAGATGGGGGATGCAGTAGAAGATGTATGCTCTCTTATGTATGCTCCTTGCTATATGCAACCTGCTGTATGCTTCCCCTCTATGCTTCTATATGACCTCTTGTGTATGCTCCCTGCTGTATGCACGCTGTATGCTCTCTTCTATGCTTCTATATGCTCCCTTGTGTATGCTCTCTGCTGTATGCACCCTGATGTATGCTTTCTTCTATGCTTCTATATGCTCCCATGCGTATGCTCCCTTCTATACTTCTATATGCTCCCTTGTGTACACTACCTGTTGTATGCTCCCGTCTGTGTTCTCCAGCCTGTATGCTCCCTTGTGTATGTTCTCATCTGTATGCTCCCTTCTGTATGCTCCTTTCTATATGCTACTGTCTGTGCTTTTATATGCTCCCTTGTGTATGCTCCTGTCTGTATGCTTCCTTCTGTATGCTCCCTTGTTTATGCTCCCGTGTGTATGCTCCCCTCTATATGCTCCCTTGTGTATGCTCCTGTCTGTATGTTCTTCTGTATGCTCCTCCCGTTTCCCTTATATGCTCCCTGTGTATGCTCCTATGCCTGGTCCTTTATATATGCTCCCTTGTGTATGCTCCTGTCTGTATGCTCCCTTGTTTATGCTCCCGTGTATAATAATAATAATATGCTCCCTTGTGTATGCTTCCTTCTGTATGCTCCCTTGTTTATGCTCCCCTATGCTCCCTCTCCTGTCTGTATGCTTCCTGTCTGTTTATGCTCCGCAATGTGTAGTGGCCCTCCCTAATCTGTAAGTTTTCCCAAATGTTTATGCTCCCTCAGTCAATACATGCACCCTTGTGTATGCTCCTGTCTGTATGCTTCCTTCTGTGCTCCTGTTGTTTATGCTCCCGTGTGTAGCTCCCCATTGATGCTCCTTTGTATGCTCCTGTCTGTATGCTTCCTTCTGTATGCTCCTTGTTTATGCTCCCCTTGATCGCTCCCCTCTATATGCTCCCTTGTGTATGCTTCTGTCTGTATGCTTCCTTCTGTATGCTCCAAGAATTATGCTCCCGTGTGTAATCCCCTCATTAATTTCCCTTGTGTATGCTCCTGTCTGTATGCTTCCTTCTGTATGCTCCCTTGTTTATGCTCCTGTGTGTATCCAAATGCATCCGCAGATACTCCTGTCTAAATGCTTCCTTCTGTTCCATGCTCCAATCAAGTAGCTTAATGGAATAACTTCCTTCTGTATGCTCCTTGTTTATGCTCCCGTGTGCATACGCACCTCTATATGCTCCCTTGTGTATGCTCCTGTCATCTAAAAACTTCTGTATGCTTCATTGTTTATGCTCCCGAAAGGATAATTCCCTCTATTTTCAAAATGTATGCTCCTGTCTGTATGCTTCCTTCTTATGCTCCCTTGTTTATGCTCCCTTACGTCATTGTAATACCTATATGCTCCCTTGTGTATGCTCCTCATGTATGCTTCCTTAATGTATGCTCCCTTGTTTATGCTCCCGTTTATGCTTAAAATAAACATCTCTATGCTCCTGTCTGTATGCTTCCTCAGTATATAATCCCGTGTGTATGCTCCCCTCTATATGCTCCCTTGTGTATGCTCCTGTCTGTATGCTTCCTTCTGTATGCTCCCTTGTTTATGCTCCCGTGTGTACGCTCCCCTCTATATGCTCCCTTGTGTATGCTCCTGTCTGTATGCTTCCTTCTGTATGCTCCCTTGTTTATGCTCCCGTGTGTACGCTCCCCTCTATATGCTCCCTTGTGTATGCTCCTGTCTGTATGCTTCCTTCTGTATGCTCCTTCCATCATGCGATGTCATCCTCAAAAGTTTATGACCTTGTGTATGCTCCTGTCTGTATGCTTCCTTCTGTATGCTCCCTCCTGTGTCTACGCTCCCTCTATATGCGCCCTTGTGTATTGCTCCTGTCTGTATGCTTCCTTCTGATGCTTCCTTCTGTATGCTCCTTGTTTATGCTTCCTGTGTATGCTCCCCTCTATATCTCTCCTGTCTTTATGTTCCTATATGTAAAATTCCCATTTTCCTTGCTCCCGTCAGTATGCACCTTTATGCCTGCTCCTTTATGTATGCTTCCTTCCGTATGCTCCATATGGATTAAGTTTATTCTTCTGAATAATAATAATAATAATAATAATAATAATAACAATAATAATAATATAATAATAATAATAATAATAATAATAATAATAATAATAATAATAATAATAATAATAATAATAATAATAATAATAATAATAATAATAATAATAATAATAATAATAATTCGTCACGTACAGTGCCGTGAAATGTCGTTAATTAACTAACCTTCTTCTGGGCCAAGTGCAGAGGTGCTACAATGAAGATTAATCCTTCGTAGAGAGAGCAGGGAGGGACACATTAATTGCTTCTCTCAGCCATAGCCAAAATATATCAGATTTAAACGCAATGTGCAGTGGCGAGCATATGGATACCGAAGTGATCATTAAGTTTTTCCCCAAATATTGTGGCACCCTCAGTCAATCACACGGCACCCTTTTGGGACCCACTGCTCTACGACGTTGGCCACGGGCGCGGTGACCTGTTCCTTGCTTCTGCAGCTCTCCAGTGACCTTTAAACCTTTAATTAGAGTATTTTTATGCATGGGACAAGATCCTTACGATGTAAGACACACACCCAAATGCCAGCCAAAATTTCTTCTTGAACCTGAACTTGGATTAAAACTGTTTTGTAATAGACCCTTATTATTGTAGGATACAACCTGAACCTCAGTTACCATTAGGTATATAGGAGTAAGCGGAATGCTTCACTATTCGTGATGGATAGAAGGTTATTTTAAACAAAAAATGATCTTGAATAAAATGTATGAAATTCAAACATTCAGTACACAGATTTTAAATGATATTTTTTTATGCATAACAGCCTCCCTAGCAGTCATGGTAATAAAATCAAAATGTCTACTGATGAATTATTTATTTTTAATCAAAACAAGAGAGTTCTGCATCCGTTCACAAATGGCAGTACTAAGGTTCTTAGCAGCGTCCCTTCGGCCCCTAGCTGCAACCCCTTTCATTCCACCATCTCGTAACAAATATTTCATAGTGCAACCGCGAGGTTTTCCTCATGTTACACCTTTCAAACCTACAGTCCTTACTCTCAATTTCCTTTCCAGCGCTGAATACCCTCATAGGTCTCAATGCTTGGCCTTTGGCCTAAACTATATATTCCATCCACAATGGTCACAGAGAACACTTTTTATTTCCAAAATTCCAAAGATCGGGCCTTCCAGATTCCATGCAAAGCTCACTCACTCCAGAGACTGAATCTCCTGGAATGCTGTTGCGAATATCCTTCCATACCTTGATCGGAATGAGATTCAAATGAAATTCAGTAATGAAGGGGAACAAGAATAATGAGTTGCAATATCACAGAAATTTTTTTTTTTCATTAATTTCATGAACTTAAAGTGATTTCAGGGTAAATACAAAACTGTTCATGCAATACGACTGAATCTCTTAAAAATCCAAACATCCGCAGATACAGATAGATAAAAGTGAACCATTCCCTTCCAGTCGACATGGCATAGACCTTCATCGAGTTCATTCAAGTAGGGAAGTCACATGACGTCGATGAATAGCGACAACAAGAGTTTTTGAGATAAACAGAGCCTCAGCTGGAATAACGACACGGAGAACAATTCATAAGTGGTCAGTCTCCATACGCACATAATATTTCTATGGAAATTCATCTCAGGAAAACGAGGAATGAGTTAATAAATTCAATGAGAAGAAAAGGATAATCAACCTCAAATTTCCAAAATTATAGAAAATACTGGTCACTTTTTACCAGATACTTATGTCATTGTAATACCACAATACCCTCTTTATTAACTCATAGAATTCTTCACACATTAATGTTTATAATCGGGAATATTTATTTAATAAAATAAACATCTCTAACAATGAAATCCTCAGGTTATAATTTCATACTTGATAGGTTTGACTTCGTAAAAAATATAATCATAAAAGTTCATGCTCTCTCTCTCTCTCTCTCTCTCTCTCTCTCTCTCTCTCTCTCTCTCTCTCTCTCTCTCTCTCTCTCAATCCTAAGGATATAGAATGAGCTTTAATGGGTTTCATTCCGTCTACGATGTCATAATAAAAGTTTATGACCTTGGATGTACAGGACAAATCCTATCTCTCTCTCTCTCTCTCTCTCTCTCTCTCTCTGTCTCTCTCTCTGCTCTCTCTCTCTAAGGGACGCAGATTCTGCCTGTCTGATCTTTTTTTTAGATAAGATAAATTTCACCAGAGCCATAAATTCTCTCTAGACTGAAAAATATCTCTCTCTCCTCTTCTAAATATTCTCTCTCTCTCTCTCTCTCTCTCTCTCTCTCTATAAATGTTATGCTTGTGCTTAAATGTCTGCCTGTCGTGATCTTTTTTTTTTAGATATTAAAAAATTCTAATCTCTCTCTCTCTCTCTCTCTCTCTCTCTCTCTCTCTCTCTCTCTCTTTAACTTTATATAAAAAGATATATACAAATGACATATATTGTCTTGTTATGGAATATTAGATAATATTTTAAAAGGAACTTCATGTACAAATACTCAACTCTGACGTTTTTAAATGACATTATATATATATATATATAAATATATATATATATATATAATATATATATATATATATATATATAAGTATATTCTATATATATATATAATATATATATATATATATCTATATATATATAAATATATATATATATATATATATATATATGATATATATATATATATATATAAATATATGTAAATATATATAATATATATATATATATATAATATATATATATATATATATATATATATATATATATATATATATGTGTCAGGTGTGTGTGTGTGTGTGTGTGTGTGTGTCTTTTCCATATATTTGAAATTCAGAAACAATTTTATGTTCATAACGATTGCAAAGTCTTGTAGGAAGCACATGCAGTGTTTAAATAGGTTTACAACAAATGACGAGTTTCATGATAATTGCAGAAGGCCGAGCAAATGCATGGCCTACTAGATTATACCACCACGCTAATTATAGGAGTAACCAATTATCAACAGAATTATCATCGTTGCATATTATAAAATGTCTGAGAAATTTAACATTTAAATTCAGGTATATCATGTCAATCACGTATTCAATCATTTATTGTTGAATGGACAAATACATTTCAAACAACATCTGTTATCTGTAGCTCATAAAACCATAAAATCAGTAAAGATTCAAATTACAATTAATTTTATCATTAGATTAGTGTATCGATAAGGCGACCATGTGGCCACTGCCTAGTCCTTTCTCTAGAGATTCCTTTTCAAGTATTTTTATAACACAGGATTATTATTAAAATTATTTGTTTTAAAGCCACTTTGACTAAGTCCAATCGGCTGCTTAATAAGCAGATAAAATCTGTTGAATATGCTATGTTAAATAGAATATATTTATGGAATCTATTGTTTTAATTTAAATTCAGTACTTATATCATTTTATAAATATTTGCATGCACAGAGAAAGAAAATAAATATCTATATTCACGGGATTATCAATTATTAAAATAAATAAATAAATAAATAAAATTAAAGTATAGAATTTTCCCCCAAATATTTAAAATTTCACTGATTACAGTCTGATATATACAAATTCTCTAAAATTGCAGAAACTTAAGCATTTATGCATACACACACACACACACTCATATACATCTATATTTATGCTTAAAATTGTAATAAGTAAGCTATATGTATAAAAATAAAAAAAAATCAAATAAACAAACAAACAAATAGATAAAACATTTCACTTTTAAAATGTGTATGAATAAAATTATCTATATATATTTTAAGAGATCAGTATCTGTTAAAAATCTAAAAATCTTAAAAACTTTTGAGTCATCATCTCCCAGAATGTCCTGCATTCTAGGAGATGATCCAAAGGAAGTTTATGTCTAATATGTGAATATTTGGAGCATTCAATTAAAATGTGTTTCACTGTTATTCTGGTTTGACAGGAATCACATTCTGGAGTTTGTTGACCAGTCATAAGAAAGCCATGAGTTAACCTTGTGTGCCCATTACGCAGCCTGCACAAAGCAACCTCATGGTTTCTCTGCTTCTGTGAACGAACTATTAAAAGGAGTATTGTATTCTTTATTCCTCTAAGTTTGTTATTTTCAAGTGACAACCATTGGTCTCCCCAGATTTTATCTAATATAGATTTAAAATACTTTTTTGAGTCCTTATAATAAGTTTTGTACATTTTATTTTTATCGTTTAATGCTGCTTTCTTTGCATTTTTATCAGCAATTTCATTACCTTCAATTCCAACATGGCCTGGTGTCCAGCACAAGGATATCTTTGTATTTCGAATGCTTAAAAATGAATATTTTCTTGTATTGCTCTAATAGAATAATGATGATTAAAAGAATCTATTGCTTGAATAGCACTTTTGAATCACTATATATAGTGTAACGTTTGTTGGGAGTTTTGGGTATTTTATATAGAGCCAATGAAATTCCTTTGCTAATTCAGTGGAATATATGGAGCTATATATAGGCATTCTTCCATAATAATATTCCTCGTCTGTAATAACTGCAATCCCACAGCAACATCAGTTTTAGAACCATCTGTATAAATGGAGAGTGTATTTGCATGCATTTCTTGGTGTTCCAGAAAATTTGTTTGATAGCAAAACTTGGAATTTCCTTTCTGTAAATCAAATAATTCATAGCATATATGAGGTTTATTCCATTTCCAAAAAGGTGTTGAATTTGTTAAGTGGTTCAGGAATTTTAATGGTGGAATACTATATTTCTCTATGTATATTTTCAGTCGTATAACAAATGAATAAAAAGATCGTGGTCCAACTCTTTTTTGGAATGCTGGTATTATTTATAATTCTACTCAGTTTTGATGGGTATCTTAATGTCCATCAATAGAAGTTTAAACTATATTCGACTCTTCTTTGATCAAGTGAACATAGACCTGTTTCACAATCCCCAAAAAAAATAACAGGTGTAGATTTAAATGCACCCGTAGCATATCTCAAACCTGCATTATGAAGAGGATCTAATTTTTTCAATGTACTGGCAGATGCAGAAGCATATAGATGCGACCCATCATCAATTTTACTCAATATCAAGGTCTTGTGTAAATAAAGTAATGTAAGATCTATCTGAGCCCCACTTGGTATGTGACAATTTCTTCAGTAGATGAAGTACTTTACTAGAACTTTCACGTGGTAATTAATGTGAAATTTCCAAAAATTCGTTGGTCAAAATACAACCCCAGAAACTTGGTATGAGTCACAAAATTAATTAGTTTATTATATAGTAGTAATTTCATTTTCGGTACATTTTTCTTATTTGTAAAAGTAATGGCTACAGTTTTATTTGTCGATATAGTGAATCCATGTGCAGTAGTCCATGATACAATAAGATCAAGAGATTTTTGTAATATACTTTGTCCTGTATAAATATCTGAGTGGATGATCCAAATTAGCAAAATCATCTACATACAAAGAACACTGTACACAGTTGGTAGTTGTTTTGTAATGTCATTTATAGCCATAATAAAAACCAGTGGTGCTAAAACACTGTCAATAAAACTCCTTCATATTGTGGATACTCCTTAATAAAACACCATTTATCTTAACAGCATTCAAGGTTCTTTCCTTTAAAAATTGTACTATGTTTAAGGGTAAACACCCTCTCAGTCCAGAATAATGCATTTCTCTTAAAATCTGATGTTTCCATGTCTTGTCATAAGCCTTTTCCATATCAAAGAAAATGGCTGTGGCATAACTAAACAAGTAAAAAAGCTTTAAGAATATCAGCGTCAAGTAAAATTAAAGGATCAATGGTAGATCTCAGTTTCCTATATCCATATTGTCAAACAGAAAAGTATCCTGTTTTTTCAAGATACCAGATTAATCTGTTGTTAATCATTTTCTCAAACAGTTTACATAAACAGCTTGTTAATGCTATTGGTCTGTAGCTATCTGTGTCATACATCTTTGCCTGGCTTCAAGAATGGAAGGTCCAGTGCTTTCCGCCAATCTTGTGGAAAATATATTTCTATCCATATTTTGTTGTATAGCTTTAATAAATATTGTAAAATGTTAGGGTGAAGGTGTTTCAACATTTCAAAAGTGATCAAATCTTCACCAGGGGCTGTATTAGAACATGTTGACAATGCCGATAAGAGTTCATCCATGGTAAAGCAATCATTGTATGAATACCCCCTAGATTCTGACCCCTTGTCGTGGGTAGGGGGCTTAGGGACCAAAAACGGGAAACAGAAGGGTCTTGACACCTGATTGGGATTCCTCTCCACTAGTCTTGAGACTCTGCTGCCGATCCAACTAAATTCGTCAGAACTATCTCTTCTTTCTAGAAATTTTCATTCTTACTACATCCTTCCCTCCATGTCACATTTTTATTAACATTTTGGATTAATTATGTGGAATTTTCCACTTTGCAAAAACTTCGCTGGAGGTGAGTCTGAGAAGGGACCGTGTTTTGGGAGGGGTTGGCATCTGAAGCTAATTGTGGGAGTTGTGGTGGTTAAGTCACCACCTGACATTTTTGGACCCAAGAGGTAGTGATGGGACCCTCCCATTGCTATCTTGAGGGCGAGCCATCTCCAGGCATCAGCCCATCGGAAAAGGGGGCTGGTGTTTGGGATGGGACTCCTGGCTTTTGTCCGGAAGCCCACCAACATGCCTTACGGTGGGGAGTCGGTCCCCATTGGTGGGGCAGAGCTCTCAGCAGATGGATAATTATACCTGGGCCACTGAAAGCGTGTTGGTGCTTCTCCCGTTAGGATGGGGTATGGGGTGGACCAATTGAAAGTCAACTCTCACTTGTGCCATTGGCGGAGAATCCCAATACCTGACTGATCCACGGTGCCTTCTTGATATAACCAAAAGCATATGTAAAATGGTTTAACAAAATGGATTTGGCCTTTATGTATTCCCTCCCCTGGATCTGGCGACTTACTGAGTAAACGACTGAAAAAGGTGTGCACATGGACACTGAGCTCGACCATTGGACTAACCCCTGACTCCGAGACACCAGGGAGGTATCAAAACTGGTGGAATTGACTAAGACAAAGAGTGCTAAAACCGCACTAACATTAAATAATATCATTGGACTATGAATGCTTGTTCAGTGTAGCCAAGCAATTTGGAAAAGTAGAAAGAATGAAATTGACTCTAGAAAAAGACAAGCAGACTTTTTCTGCTTATATTAAATTCTCTTCTTCCCAGGAAGCATATGAGGCTCAGAAGAAATTACATGGCCATGTCCTCAACGATGCAGTACTCAGCACGAAGGTGTTCTCAGTGAGAAATGTGAATGACGATCTTTTTGATTTTGTACCAAAGGATGAAGAACGTGAATCGTCTCCATGCAGCAGAACACTCCCCCCCCCTCTTGGCATGTTGCTAGCTTTAAGGAGGGAAGGGATAATCTCATAAAGGTGCCGAATGCATTGAGAACAAAGTGGGTACTATCCCCATCGGAAATTTGAAAAGGTATGGGAAGAACTTATTAATAAAAAGCAGGAAACGAGACGCAAGCAGTATTGTTAACAAATTCAAACCACCTGAAGATGGGAATATTGAATTATATTACAAAATCCCATAAATTCTTTAAACACTTTAAGAGGGTGGTATACTCTAGAGATCTTCATGCCTTTAATGAGGAGGAAATTCTCAAACGATGCCCCCTTGCATATACCAAGTTAAAAAAACTGGGAGGCGATGCAGCCATCCTACTAACCTTCTCCTCTAGTTATTTACCTGACACCCTCATCGTCGAATTTTCTAAAGGATGCAGGTAAAAAATACAAACCTCCAAAACAATGCCGTAAATGTTACAGAATACGGCCATATTCAAATCTCATGTATTAATAAAAAGATGTTCTGTATGCTCTGTAGAGCACGACAACCCTGAGTGTGAAGCAGCCCGGTACTGTTTTTTCAATGCGAAGGCGACCACACTCCAAATTCTAGGACCTGCCCCAGGCACAAATTTGAAGAAGAAGTGCTGGCAGTGGCAGACAACGAACACATCAGCCTTAGTGCAGCAAAGCGGGTGGTAATGGCAAACTAATAGAAGTGCCAACTCCACTTATGCTTCTGTCATAAGGTTGATGAAGAATCCTAATAAAGCAAAGCCTCAATAACATCTACTAGTAGGCTCTGGAAACCTGCTTCTAATCGGCCAAAACAATAATCAGAACCCTGAATCACGAAGTACTTTGAAGCCTAGTACCAAACACTGCACTTCAAAAAGCATGGACAATCTACACCACAAAGTGGAAACAAAAGTAAAGGCAGGAGATTCAGCACCCAAACAAAGCTTGCAAACATATGCGAACATTCCCACCAAGAAAGAATCGAAGGAACAGCCCCAAATAAGGAGAGCAAACTCTAACCCATTCGGTCATTACTACCACTAACAAAAGGGATAATAATAGCAGCTGCTTCCACAAAAAAAGCATACAAAAACACATCCCCAGTGATGAGGGTTTTATAATAAAAACATCAAATGGGTTCAGTGTTTTGGAAGAGATCTCCCCACCCAGAAAGGTGAGTCCAAATGTATATAAAGCCCAAAGCCAGGTGAGTGCTTAAGTCATGCTGTCCTAAGACTCAAAGCAACAGCAACAACAATATTCAGAAGACCAGTTCACCCTGACCATCAAAGGCATAACACAAAATCTGATGGTAAGCCAAAAACCCCGACCTCTAACAAGGACGAAAAGGGATCAAAAAAATCACCTCTGATAAAGGAGAACTTTCCTCTCCAACCTAGGATCAGCACTTCCCCTCCAGTGAGTGGGAAGTAGTACTTTTAACCTTTTTACATTCACTTACACATCCTCCAGTGGAACTGCAAAGGTCTCAGAGCCCGTTCTGAAGATCTTAAAGTTTTAATGAATGAATTTAGCCCAGGGATCGTATGCCTTCCTGCAAGAAACAATGATAGGAAACTCTCCTTACAACCCTGGACTTGATTATGCCATGTTTAAATCACTCCCCAGTTTGGTGATCGTGCTCATGGAGGTGCTGCAATTATTATCAATAAGTCTTTGCAGCACTCCACAATACAACTAAATACAACTCTCAAGCTCCAGTGTCTGCCATCTTAGACAAGAGGATCACGGTCTGCTCACTATACCTCCCACCAGACCTTTTCTTTTAACATTGGAGATATTCAGTCCTTGATTAACCAACTTCCTGCTCCTTTTCTTTTTATTAGGAGATTTTAATGCCCACAACCCCTTTGGGGAAGTCAGTGTTTAGACGGCAAAGGAAAATAATTGAGGACCTTATTGATACAAAATGATGTTGCACTATATAATAATGGGTCAATGACCTTCCACAGTATTCATCATAATCATCTTTCTGCACTGGACCTTAGTATTTCCTCAACAAATATCCACCTTGACTTTAACTGGTCTGTTAATGAAGATTTGAATGGCAGTGATCATTACCCGATCCATCTGAAATATGCTGTAAATGCCCCATCTGAAACATTACCTAAGTGGAAGGTAGAGGATGCTGACTGGGACAAGTTCAGTCAAGGAGTCAATCTAGATAAAACCTTGAGTCATTTCATTCTCACCTGGATGCCTATGACTACTTCATTGAATCCACTCTGAAGAGTGCTTAAAAATCGATCTCTAAGACAAAAGGTAAACCTCGCAGACCTGCAGTTCCTAGTGGAATAAGACATGTGGTACTCTGAGGAAAGTCACTAGGAAGTGCTACCGACGATACAAAACTAGTGGCTCCCCTCAGTCTAAATTAATCTATAATCGTGCGTTAGCCAAGCAGCGGCGCTTTTATAAGAAAGCCAAAAGAGAGAGTTGGCTTTATTATATCAATGGAATCAATTCCAAAACTCCATTGAGAGTGGTGTGGCGCAAAATTAGGAAACTGAGTGGAAAATTTGTTGCGTCACCATTACCCTCATTAAAAGTCAATAACACTCTGATCACAGAGCCCACTGAAGTTGCCAGTGAGCTGGGAAAACACTTTTCTCAAGTTTCCAGCCCTGATAATTATTCTCTAGAATTTCAGAGAATTCGGAAGGCTGAAATGACTCTGAAATTTGATTCAGGAAAATCTGAACCATACAACCACAAATTTTCCTTAAGAGAGATTTTTATAAAGCACTCTCTTCAACTGAATCAACAGCTCCAGGGTGATTCAATTTTATATGAAATGCTTAAACACCTCCCAGATGATGCCAAAAAATCTACTCAAGATTATAAACAAAATATGGGAAACTGAATTTTACCCAAGGACTGGAAAATATCCATAATTGTCCCCATAAAAAGCCTAATAAAGACGCTTCCCAAGCCACCAGCTATAGACCAATAGCTCTTACCAGCTGCGTTTGTAAGCTGATGGAGAAAATGATAAACACCAGATTAGTTTGGCACTTGGAAACTAAAGGACTAATAACTCCATTTCAATTTGGTTTCAGGAAAAATCGTTCCACCCTTGATCCTTTGCTGAGGCTGACCAATCAAATCCAGCAAGGATTTGCCAAACGATGTCAGACTATCGGGGTATTTTTTATAAAATGACCTGGAGAAAGCATATGACACTACTTGGAGAATTGGCATCTTAAAACAATTGCACAAAATGGGCATATGTGGAAGAATGATTAAATTCATATATTCCTTTTTAACAGAGAGATTTTTATTTAGAGTGGGCAACACACTCTCCCAACCTTTTATGCAGGAGGAGGGTGTTCCAAAGGAAGTGTGTTAAGTGTGACACTGTATTTTTCAGTTGCAATAAAAAATATTGTGCAAAAATATCATCACCTGTTAAATGCTCGCTTTTTGTTGATGACCTTGCAATATACTGCACAGGATATGATGCCTCGTCAGTATGTAAACATTTGCAAAGGTCTGTTAATGCTATTACAAAGTGGGCTGATGAGAATGGTTTTAAATTCTCTTCCTCGAAAACAGTTTCTGTAAGATTTACTAGGTGCCAGCGTGTGGAAGAGGTTCCCACCCTTAGTTTAAAAGGATCTATCATTCCTTATGAAAAGGAAGTAAAATTTTTGGGAATGACCATTGACCAGAAATTGACATGGGCCAAAATACATAAATGCCTTAAAGACTAATGTTAAACAATCTCTCAATATTTTAAAGGTTGTCTCTGGATTTAGTTGGGGAGCTGATAAAAAATCCCTGCTGAGACTATATGACTCGTTGTGTCGATCCAAGCTAGACTATGGCTGTCAGATTTATTCCTCAGCTTGTAAAACCAAGCTGAAGGAACTGGACGTTGTACACAATATGGGGCTGAGAATATGCTCAGGAGCTTTTAGAACTTCGCCTGTTGAAAGCATATATGTTGATACAGACCAACTTCCCCTTGATCTAAGGAGGCAAGAACTAGGATTAAGATACATGGCTAGAATTAAAAGTGCTCCCAAAAATCCCTCCTTCCAAGTGCTGAGGGAAGCAGACTCACGGGTCTTTTCTGGTACAAGAGCCTCTAGACCATTCCAAATTAGACTAAATGAAGATGTTAGGGATAAACATCTTAAATCCCAGAAAGTCATGGAAGTGAAACATCCTGTGTATCCTCCATGGCTTATCCCAGCAGCATCCGTGTGCAAAAAGCATATAACAAAAAGACTGTCCTGAGGAAGAGATTAGGGAAAGTTCTTGGAGCACGATACTGCCCATACTAATGTGACAAAAATCTATACTGATGGATCAAAGTCGGATAGTGGTGTTGGCTGTGCAGTTATCCTGGTGATACAGCATATACAGCTAAACTACCTGACTTTGCATCCATATTCACAGCAGAACTAACAGCCATAGTCTCTGCCCTGGATATAATTTTTTGAAAGTAGCGACACTAATTTCGTCATCTACTCGGACTCAAAAAGCACTTTAGAAGCAATAAAAAAATTCAATAGCTTCCATCCATTAGTTCAAAAAGTTCAGGAATCGCTCTTCCATTTGTATTATCTGGGTAAATCTGTCTCTTTCTGTTGGGTCCCCTCTCATGTGAAGATTTGTGGAAATGAGATGGCAGATAGGGAAGCGAAAGGTGCTAGTGTCTTTCAGAAACAGCCTTTAGTAAAGTGCCTCATACAGACCTAAAAGGTCCTTTAGATCTTATATTTTAAACAAATGGCAAGAAAGATGGACTTCTTCTCTTGCCAATAATAAGAAAGTATAGAAAAATCAGAAATAGTATATTGTCAAGGCTTTCGTCTTTCCAGTCGGATAGACGAACAGAAATAGTTTTAAGCAGAATGAGGATTGGGCACACTTATTTGACCCATCAGTTTATTTTAGAAGGGGGCAGCCTCCCAGAGTGTGCTTGTGGTGGTGAGATGCTAACAGTGGAGCACATTCTGGTTGTTGCCCAAGATATTTTAACCAAAGAGAGATATTTTTTGAATAAATCCCTCTGTGATATTTTGGGAGATGAAGCAGATATTTCTGCTCTCATCTCCTTTTAAAAGTCTATAAACATTTTTAATAAAAATTTAATTATATTCTGGAATTAATCACATCATAGATATATATATATATTTATTTATTAAGCATTTTCTTCATTAATTCATTCATTTATCATATTGTAATTTATCTATGAACCATCTTCATCATACACTCATTAACTCATTTTTCATAATATAATTTATTTAGTTTCCATTACGGCGCTGAATGGCTTCTTTGGCCCCAGTGCCTGGGCTTTTGCCCTAAAACTCATACATCCATCCATCCATCCATCCATTGTATGAATAACATTGATCAGTCTCAAAATTAATTGGATTTTTTTCTTCCTTTTCTTTAATGTTGTGAAAAGATTTTGTTGATGAACCTTTGGAGATATTACTTAAATGTTCTCCTAAGCAAAAAGATAGTACCTCTTTAGTATCATATATCAGTTTGCTGTTAATTTTCAAAACTGGTACATGGGATCAAATGTGCTTTCCTAGTATTTTATGCACTTTTTCCATATCTTTCTTAATAGGGTGTATCTTTGCACACCGATTTTATCATTACACCAAGATTTTCTTTGTGCATCATTAAACGTTCGTTTTGCGACAGCACACGACCTTTTATATTCTATGTAATCCGAATCATTTCTAGACTTTTTAAATTTTCTTTGGGCTTTATTATTAAATTCTTTGCTTTTTTTACACTCCTCATTCCACCACGGAACTGGGCATTTGATCTTCACATGTGATACAAATGGCATTGATGATTCTGCAGCATCAATTACCAGAATTAAAAACATAACTAAAATAGTTTCTATGTCCAAATTATCATCCCATATTGGAACATTCTTTGTGCATTCACCAAAATCTCCCCAGTTGGCTTTACTAACATCAAATTTATTGATTGCTACCTCTCCAGTGAAATTTAGAATACTAATCAATACTAATTATCACTACCACACAAATCGTCATAAGTGTTCCAGAAATATTTATCTGCTAGATCTTGTGAACACAAGGACAAATCTATGTGAGAGTAACTCTTTGTTCGTTGATCAAAATGAGTTGGTTTGTCTTCATCTAATATGTGGAGTTGATTATCTATAATAAAATCAAGTATAATGTTGCCTCTAGAGTTTGATTTTACATCATGCCATGATAAATGTCTTGCATTGAAATCTCCTATAAGTAAAAATGGTTGGGGGAGCTTCTTGACTAAGTCATTCAGCTTTTCTAAATCTATATTATTATTCAGGTTTAGATATATAGAACAAATTGTTATAATTTCCTCTAGTTTAATCTGAACTGCTAAGGCATTTATTTCAGATGAAACTTCATGTACTGTGAAAGGTACATCTTTTCTGACGAGAATCATATTTCCTTTCTGATTAGCAGAGTGAGGTTGATAAGATGTATAAAACTTATTTGTAAAACTGTAGGAAATGGGTAAAAATGTTTCATTGAGGCAGATACAAATTGGGCTATATTCATCAATTAATTTAAGTAATTCTAATTTGTTTTTGTTAATACTTCAATGTTCCATTGTAATATAAATGAAGGAGTGTCATTATTATTTTTAGAATTGAATTTTACTTACTTTAGTCTTACGACCCTGAGTTGGGAGAATTGAGTCCACTTTATTTTTGAATTGGAACTTTTGATAATATCTTTGTTGTTGTACAACAGAATTTTGCTTCCTGCACCTTTTCTGTAATCAGGTGGCATGGCATAGTCTCGTATCAGTGACTTATGTGTTTTATATTTGGTTTTCTTTTAGGTTCCTTAGAATTCTGTGAAATTATTTTAGAAGAATTATTTTCAGAAGGGCTTTTACTATTGGTGGTATAAACAATGGTTTCCTCTGAACTTGTAGTTTTTAGACATTTACTATTTGGACTATGAAGGTCGTTCTCTTTCTTAGGCGAGACGTTACACTGTGTGATCTAGGTCTTTTTCCTATCTCTGGTGGTCCATCTAGTTCTCTTAGTATTTCTTCGATTTCTTTAGTATTTTGTAGTTTGTTTTTGTTATGGATTATCATTTGAGATATATCTTCTTCTTTGTTTTGGCTTTTGTTAAGATGTAAATTATCAGAGATATCTTCTCTCTGTTCATCAAGATGATCATGTACAGCAGGGTTGGACAGTACTTTGAATTTATTACTTATCTCCATGGTATTGCTTTTATCTGATTCTTCTACAGTTATTTGATTTCTGGTGTTAGAAGATTGGGTGGTTTGTGAGACATCATTGGATGTTGTTTTACTTTGGAGTTTGAGTGCATCTGCAAATGTTTTGCAGGAAGTTGCATTCCTTCTTCTTTCATGTCTTCTTTAGCTTCCTTGACTGTTATACCATATTTTCTTGATCTGGTAAGGGCTTCTTGAAATATCTGAAATATACACACTCCCTTGCATAAGCGTGGTGTGAACCATTACAGTTAAAGCATTTTTAAAGCTGCTGCAATCATCACTACTATGCTCCAAGGAGCCACATTTAGAATACATCTAGGTGAGGCCAAAGACTTGCATCGTTTTGCTGTATGTTCAAATTTCAAGCAAATCTTACATTGCATAGGTTTTGGATATTCTTCTTTAATTGCTATTTTTTTGTTGCCTATTTTCATAAATGTTGGAATTGTTTGCTGTGAAAAAGTTATTTTAGCTATCTTCAGACTTCGTCCAGTTTTAACACTTCTCCTCTCATAGACAATAACAGATTTAACATTATGTTTTGATCTTGCCGGACTTCTTTTAATGTTTCACACACAGATTCATTGGTGTCATTTTCAACTCTAAGTTTATCCAACAACATAGTTCCAATTCTAGTGTTATAATGCGCCTCGTCAGAAGCATTTACATGATGAATTCTCTTTAGTTTTGTAGGTTCAAGTAGTTTTTTGATTCTTCTTCAGATTTAGCTTTTACTATGATTTTGTTTTTTTGGGAGAATTTAAGATTGTCACAGCCAAGAATTTTCTTAAGTGAACAGTATATAACCAAGTCACTTAGAGGAGTTACTTCTTCACTTAAAGTGAGAGTGATATACTGAGCCCACACTGGAGGAGAAAAAAGATCCTCAAGGGTCATTCTTTTAAATGTTCTTCTCCTTTGAGGTTGAGTGTTTGGTACATATGGCTGTAAAGTAGCCATACTAGAGTTTTGGAGGGATTCCATGGCCAAGTCCTTTGAGGAAAGCATAGAGTCATCAGCAGAAATAAGGGGTTAACATAAAAACGAAGAATTTAATTCATCCAGATATTCCCCATACCCACCATGGAGTCACAATTAGAGGACAGGTCATCCCTTTAATTAGGGCTGTCCTGGGGGTAATATCCGGATATACACCATCACCCCCAGTGCTAATCGTCATGATGTCCGTCGAGATCACGACCCGGCACTGAGGACAACAGATTTGACATTAAACTTTCCCCTCGCTCGATCACGTCAGGTACTCGAGTTCTACGGGTGGAGAGGCATGCCGTCCAACTCCACCCTCCATCAACTCAAAGAGAGTAGTCAATTGAATGATCCAAAATCATGCCAAAGTCGTCAACGAAAGAGGAAGAAGGAAGGGAAAATTTTACAGGAGGAGGAGTGAAGGAGTTAAATATCCCAATGATTCAGTTGAATCCACAGCAGTGAGTAGGTGAAAAGAATTATACTCTCTCTGCTGTGGATACTTGTGCCCCTACCCAAAATACAGGAGATGACGCCATCTATTGGATGGACGATAGCATTTTAATACGTGGGGAGTAAGGGTCTCGGATTTTTGTTATAATTCCTTTTTCATCAAAAACTAAAGATTCAAGTCCATGGAATAACTAGAGTAGTTTTTTTAGTTATTAGAGTAACTTTTACTTACATAAAATTTTAACTTTATATGATATCAATAAGTTTATAACCTTAAGTGAAGATCAGTTTCAGCCACACCCGAAAATCCCTTTCCCAACTTAGCGCCACGTACAGTAGGTCCAGGACTACCAACAGAAAAAACCATTCATGCATTGTTACTGAGAAGTATAAAACGATTCTGATGGAACATAGAAGCATAAAAGACTAATATTTTTGTTGATTATTTTTAGCTTGTTAAATTACAAAACCTGGCAAGTTGGCAATTATGCCTGCAACGTGTCAAAAAAATGTAAACAGTATAACAAAAAAGCAAGAATTTCTTGTTATCATGGAGAAATATACAACGATTATCGGGACAATTTAAAAAGTGTAAGAAACATGAGTTTATTATTTATCATTTTTGCATGTTTGTTAAATAATATTTAAAGTGGTACACTGACGGCAATTCCTTCTTTGAGACTCGAGTAGGCTGGCAGTTCCGACTGCAACGTTTCCAGGAGGGAAAAAAACTCTGTTCTTTTAACGTTTGACGTTGACCGAATGTGTATTAAAGTACAGAACGATAATATATTCTAGCTCATCGAGATATGTAACGAAAGTTCAGCAGCCAGGACATACCATTATTTACGAGGTTTAAAACCTAAAAGAATGTCCCAATAAATGCTGCACTTCGTCAATATCTCTTTAGCTCGTTTTCCTGATAGCCGCGTCTTCTAAAGATCTGTGGCTGTTTATAATATGTCAAGGTGTGCTGTGGTAAGCGGACGCAGATTTACCATGAGATGAATAAGAAATAGAATTTCACCAACAGCCATAAATTACGTAGCACTGAAAAATATTCGTGACTTTTAAATATTCATGAAAACGATATAAATTTTATACTATAAATGGAAGCACAAAATAAAGCCCGATTTTGAATAAAAATTCTCTTTCCTTTTTATGGTTTTCTCCGACTCATAAATGGACTCGATTCTCCACAGCCTTGTTATAATCAGTGTATGGCCATCTTCGCTATACTTACATCCAGAGTATGTGACATTTGATATAACAGACAATAAACGTTTTTGTACGTTATTACGCTAGATATTTAGGTTCTTACTGTGTTGCTGTGTTTGGATTTTCTCTGGTCATAGCATATCGGATGGTTCTCTTTGGAATGAAATCAAATTATTTTAAAATAATATTTTACTTCTTTGATTTCCACCTAATAATTGATACTTGTGCTCACTATTCCTTTTCAGCTGTTTATAGCAACAAAATTTAAAATCTCAAGCATTAAAACATTAAAACCCCACGTTTGAAGTGGTTTAGGCAGTGAGAAATAGAGCGTTGAGATATAAAAAAATTCTACAATGGAAACCTTTTGAAACAAAAAGTAAAAAAAAAAAAAAGCTGGAGGTTGGGACGATTCGCATCGAGACCTGAAAAAATAATGTAGTAAATGAGAAAGAGATTAACACTCTCACTCACCTTCTGGGCCTCGTTATTACCCTATGCCTACAGAAGACACTAAAGCGTGTCACAACTTTCGTTTTATCTACATTCAATCTCTAAGACAGTGGCCAGTCCTTTCGGAAGTCCCCGGCACCCAGTATCAGAAAACCGCGTCTTTCAGTATTCTGTGTTAAATTCCTGACACTGGGACAAAAATTTCTCCTTGAATAAATTGAAAATGAAAAATAATTTGTCTTTACTCTGATGTTATTTTATTCAACGCAAAATGAATGACAATAAAAATGTAATTGTAATAATAGAGCAGATGCTTGACTAAATATGAGTAATGAGTCCAAACTGATAAAACTGAAACAAGCTAACAAGGCACAGTGGAGCACACAGTGAAAGCAACGCTGTTTTTTTGCTAAAACGTAAAAAAGTTCGTTTATTTGTTAAATTTCTAAAACACATTTTGTTTTCTTTTATAAACACCCTTTTTTTAAGTGTAGGTAAAAACATGAATGTGTGTTTATGGGTTCGTTGCACTTTAATATTAAAGTAAAACGGACCTGTAGTATCTTTATAAATGAAACGTGTTCTTTCTAGAACACCTTTCAAATTCATATGTTCTTCATTTGTTCTTCACAGAGCAAATGCATTCATTCATACTTCGCGTCGTTTTCCACTGGAGAATAACAACAACCCGGTTGAAGTCAGTCTTAATTAATGCATCTACGCATTTTGCACTCAAAAACATTTTCTCACTCCCTACTATATGATAAAAAAAAACGCCTTTACAAAAAACGTGAAACTTGGCAAGTGTGTCATAAATAAACACAATTTGTTATAATACAAAGAGATATCCAATTATTTTTTTATGCATACCAGCCTCCCTAGCAGTCATGGTAATAAAATCAAAATACCTGTGGATGCTTCATGCTTTAATCAAAACAAAGACAGGTTCTACATCCTTGCACACAGTGATCATAAGGAACGCTTTTTGTTTCCAAGATCACAAAGAGAGGGTCTTCCAGATTCCGTGCAAAGCTCAGGGACTCCAGAGAAACTCTGAATCTCCTGGAACACCTGTTGCTAATATCCTTCCAGACTTTGATCGAAATGAGGCTAAAATGAAGAGGTATATTGAGAGGAAACATTAATTTAAAGTTCTCAGAATTGCCTTTTTTATGCTTTCTTGAACGTAAATTGATGTCACGATAAATATATTACCATTCATGCAATGCCACATAAGCTTTTGAAAATTCATATATCTGCTGACGCTATTAAATAAAAGTAATAATTGGCTTCCGGTAAACAAGACATACACCTTCACCTAGTTCTTAAAATGTCCTAAGTTACAAGAGTTTAATAATAATAATAATAATAATAATAATAATAATAATAATAATAATAATAATAATAACAGTTGGTAAGGTAGAAAGAACGTCAGCTAGACTAACTACAAGGAGAGTCATACGTTTGGTCAACGATTGCACATACGTGTTATGAGCCAAACCTCAGTTCATCAGGTTCCATCATCAATTACAGACAAATGGACTGGAAAGATCGGCAGAAGGCCGAGACAACCACGGGGAAAGGGGAACAACAAAACCAGCAAAATAACCTTAAAACTAGTTTAACAAATATTTACAATTGAGTCAAGTTTGGTAAAAAGTAATATATAAACCATATCACACATCATACATAATCCATGAGTCAGTCAAAAAATATCATAGATGAAGCTAAATTAAAGTTACTTCAAATAAACATTACCATCACAGCAAAAAGTTACAAGATGAACAACATTTAAGCTACATCAAACAGTAAGCAATACAGACAACATAAATAATACTATCAGACAATCCACGGTATAACCAATTAACCATAGTAATAAAATATATGAAAAATCAATAAAGCAGTAAATATAAAGTCAGTAATAATCATAATCTACAGTAACACAAATACCAATATAATAATCACAATCTTCGTACAGTACAAAAAAACAGAACATCCACCTTGGGATGTCAAGACCAGCATCAAAGGTTACCGAGGACGACCATCAAACTACTGCCGTTGAAATCATCGAAACCACAATGTGGCGGCAAACAGGAATAATATCTCCACAAAACAAAATGACCACGACAGAGTCAGTAGATGCAGCAGCCACACTGCTGTCTCAGAGGAATACCCTCTCAACGCTCTCCAATGGCGACAAAGGTTGAGCCACCAACTCATCCTCGATAACTTTGCTGTAGTTCACTTCATCGAAAACTGTCGAAGACAACAGGTATCAACTGGCTCTTTGTTGGGCGAGTCGGTAGAGTTGTGGCCTAGCACTCGCTAGGCCCGAGTTTGACTCTCCGGCCGGCTAATGAAGAGTTAGAGGAATTTATTTCTGGTGATAGAAATTCATTTCTCGCTATAATTCTCGCTACAATAAGCTGTAGGTCCCGTTGCTAAGTAACCAGTTGGTTCTTAGCCACGTCAAATAAGTCTAATCCTTCGGGCCAGCCCTCTCTAGGAGAGCTGTTAATCAGCTCAGTGGTCTGGTAAAACTAAGGTATACTTAACTTTAACAGGTACCAACTACCTACTATTAAACACCAGCTACCTATTATTAAACAAGTATACCTACTATTGAACACCAGCTACCTACTATTAAACAAGTTTACCTACTATTAAACACCAGCTACCTACTATTAAACAAGTATACCTACTATTGAACAAGTCCATGCTGCTATGCTGAATAGAACCTGACTCGATGGCTGCCCAAACTTGACTAGCGTTCTGCCGACGAAAGCAACAGACGTAAACTCTAAACACACAAAAAAAAGTACCACCGGGAGAGGAGTGCACCCACAACAAGGAGACAATCGTTCCATACACAAAACAAGCTCTAAGCCTTACAATACACAAATATTTCTGCGGAAATTCGTCATAGAAAATGAAGAATTAAGTTAAAATCAAAGAGTAGTGGAGGATGTAGGTACCTTAAACCTCGCTAAATACGGAACCATAATAACATTGAAATTCTAGGGATATAGACTGGACTTTTTTTTCCCGTTTGATTCCAACAACAGTATATTAATAAGCCTTCATGAACTGGAATATAAATGACAAATATCACTCCCAACCCCCTCTCTCTCTCTCTCTCTCTCTGCATGACAAGGAAGTTATTTTAATTAAAAGTTTTACATGTTATTTTCGCAATTACACACATTCTGTTCAGTCAGCTAAGCTCACATGCCAGTGTTATCTTTATAAGAAAATTTTAAAGACAAAAATTGTCTTCTTACGGAAAATAAGACGAATTATTGTGAACGGAATTTCGTTCACAATACTCAGATCTGACGTTGAACATGATTGTATCTATATTCGCCTGAAACAAAAAAGATAGTTATCTTTTCCTTACACTTACTTGAAATTCAGAATGAGTATCATTTGTTTTACGTTTGCAAAAGCGTGTAGGAAGCGGTTGCAATGTCTAAATAGGTTCGCAATAATTGACGAATTGCCTCATCATTGCAGAAGACCGATTAAATGCATGGTATCTAGATTATGCCACCACGCTAATTATATAGGAGCAACCAATTATCAATAGAATTATCATCGTTGCATATTAAAAATGTCAGAAATTTAACAATAAAAATTCAGGTATATCATGTCAATTATGTTTTCAATAATTTAATCATCTCTAGCTTATAAAACTATATTGGAAATAAGTGAAAATTATAGTTATAATTCTATTTTATCATTAAATTATCGTATTGTTAAGGCGGCCACGTGGCCATTACCTAGTATTTTCCTTTCTCTAGAGGAAATTTCCCCCACCAATGGCCCGACACCTTGATGTGGTGGTGGGGCTTGTGTGTTGCAAGGGTGAACTGGGCTTTAGTAGTGGGTAGTACCCTACCCTGGCAGGTCTAACTATGCTACATTGGTCAGTTCTGAGCATCCAGACTAAGCTCGGTCCACTTTCAAGCCTTCTCCATTTTCAATCCCTATCTTCCCCTATCAAGAATGACCATTAGTTAATAACACTGGACCTAAATTGGATTACGGCTCTGACTGCTCCTCTGATTTGATGGAGGGTGAAGAGGACTGACATGCCTCTCCACCCGTAGAATACGAGTACCTGACGTGCCCGAGCGAGGGGAAAGCCTTATGTCAAACATAGCTCCCAGAGCTGGGTCTGATCTCGATGGACTGATGACGCCTCAAGTTCTGGGAGCCATGTGTATAACCAGGTTGTAGCCTCTAGGGGTGGCCACTTACAGTCGCATAACACATCCCTCCCTTGTTGGGCTTCGTTTTATTAGGGAATATGGTGGGCGGAGGACTACCTGGCAGAAATAACATAGATACGCGTATCTATGGATCATACAATAACTCCTGTTGACGACCTAGATCAGACTTGGAATTGGCTCAGGAAAGCTTAAATAAAGAAGTGAATAATTCTAGACCCATACCCATATCTAACATAATGACTATGGAACCATACTCAGTGCCACAAAAGGAAACTGTACCAGTAACAAATGAAAAAACTGAAAATATTAACAGAATTCGAAATAGACAACCTAAATATAGACCAGACCCTACATTGACACACTTCGAGTCATTATTTGGATATGACAGTAGGCCAAGATACTTGGTTTTTAAAACAGAAATCGAACTGATCGCTGCTAAATTTGAAAATATTCTATTAACTCAGTACCCGACCAAAGAAATGACATTTAGATATATAACAAGAAAAGAATCGATAGTTGAGGCTACCACAAAAATTCAGTCGGAAACTTATCAAAAGCTTAATAATATGAATGGAATAAAAGTCACGGGCCAAAGACATGACAAGTTGAACAGTATTGAGGGAACAGTAATGTTACCACCCAATAATGATAGTGATGGCCTACCAGATGAGACATTACTACTGAACTCATTAAAAATTAGATGTCCCAATATTGTAAACGTAAAAGTATATGAAATCCCAAGTAAAAGGCATCATGGTAAAAAATTGAGAATAGCTAAAATTAAATTTGAAGGCCAGACTCTTCCACCTAATATTAAAATAGAGGGCCAGAGAAGAGAGGTATTACCCCATATACCAAAGCCTCTTCAATGTACAAACTGCTCTAAATATGGTCACACTAAAAGGAAATGTAGAAACGATCCAGTTTGTGCATTCTGCGGCTCAGAAGGTCACGAAACTACTTGGAACTGTGGGGCATCAAAATGTTGTAATTGTGGGCAAGACCACCATGCCAGATCAAAGATATGCCCATTCTACATATATAACACAGAACTAAAATTATTAATAAGCAGGTCTGGCATGTCAATTCAGAAGGAAAACAAGAATTGAAATTAAGAGGTTTAATGGACCCTGCTAGAAATAAATCATATAGAGATGCTGTAGGAAAAGTATTACCCAAGAAAAATATTAAAATACATGAAAAAGCAAATGATAAAGAAACGACAAGGTCAACAGACAGAAATTAACATAAAGTCTCTTAGAGAATCTAGTGACACAGTACTAATAAGCAACCCTTATGAAATACTAATGAAAGATGAAGAATTGCAATCAGTAGACTCTGAAGAGGAAGAAAATCATGCTGACAGAAACAAGAAAACGAGGTAGAGAAATAATTTCTCCCCAAAAACTCAGGTTAACACCAATGACACCAAGAAGAAAAAAATGCCCAAACTCAATAGGAAAACATCCGCTAATTTAGATAACATTGATGAAATAAGTCCTTCACCAGTGTTTCCAAGTAAATTTCAAGACAAAATTCAATCAATCCAAGGAAGGCAAAATGATAATTGTGAGTGTCAACAGTGTAGCCAAGAAGGTATAACACCACAAACTGAACCTCATCATGAACGGTGTGGATGCCATAAGTGCTTTCTGCAATATTGCAAAGAAACAAAACCCTTAAATACGGAAAAATTGACAAACGTAATAAGGAATTTCTTAACTAGAAAAGATAATACCTCAAGTCAGCTAGAATTACATACCAAAGATTGTAGTGTATTAGACACTTGCTATATTATCGTGAGAGGAAAATAGCAGTATTAGACAATTTCTTAGCCAGACAAGAAGAAATTAAGTTATCTATTGATTTAGAAGTTTACACAGAAATGTCAAAAAACCAAAAAGAAAATTAAATCTAATTAAGAGAACAATTACCCATTGTTTAAAAATTATTGGAAAAATTAATAACTATACAAAATCATTTAACTTTCATCCCATTCAATTATACTGTTATTCAATGGAACATAAACGGTTTGAAAACAAGAATGCACTTGGGTGAAATACAAAGACTCCTAAAACAACATGAACCAATGTGCATATGTTTACAACATGTCAATGATGTTCCATCAATATAATTTTCTAGCCTCCTCCGTTTCAGGAGAAGGCAAGTTAGGAACAGCAATATATGTTCATAATCGTGTAACGTATGATAAAATTACAGTTAATAGTAATTCATTTCAAATTTCTTCAATTCGCCTGCATCTAACAAACAAAACTAGCTTTTTTAGTCTGCAATCTTTGTAATCAACCTAATGAAAATTATGATATGGCTGATTTATCAAACATTTTATCACAGTTCAAAGAACCTATTTTAGTTTTAGGTGATTTTAATGCTCACCACCCTTTATGGGATGCCAGTATCATAGATGCAGATAGAGCAGGTAAAGACATAGAAAATCTAATACTTAATTACAACTATTGTTGAAACCCCAACATACTTTTCAAAACCTCATGGGACCCTATCATGTGTAGACCTGTCTATTTGTTCCACCTCATTAGTAGACAGATTGGAGTGGAATACTCTAGATGATCTTTATACCAGTGATCACTACCCAATTGTAATCACATGTCTTGAAGATAATCATCAACAATTTATACCAAAATTTAATTTTAAAAAAGCTGACTGGGAAAAGTATAATTTAGTTACCAAAAATGTTTCCCCTTTCCAAAGTAACAATGATCACAACGAAATTAATTCATATTTTACAGATTTTGTAATTAGTTCTGGACACAAATCAATGCCAATGACTACTTATAAACCAAAAATAAATCCTGTTCCATGGTGGTCTACAGAACTTTCAGAAATTATCAAACTGAAGCACAAAATAAGTAGACGATTAGACAGACTAAACCAAAGATATAACAAATTACATAAAAGTAACAGATATACATTGAAAGTCTTAGTATTAATAGCATTGGAAATTGATTATATCAAACCTTTATTGAATAAAATATCTGCTCAATTCAGTAAAAAGTTATTAGTAATAGGAAGTCATCTTGGGACAATTACGTTTCCAATTTCTCAAATGACACTGTTAAACAAATGTGGGATAGATTTCGAAAAATTAATGGCAAATATAGTCGATCACCTAGATCCCCAATATTACACAATGGAGAAAGAGTTCATGATTTAAAAGAAATATCAAAGATAATAGGTCGCCACCTAGAATCAATAAGTAATAGCTTGAATTTAGACGAACATTTTCGAAATAGAAAAAGGAATGAAGAAAAAATCATAATTAATTTTGAAACAAGTCAACAACTATACTACAATGTCCCATTTACATTAGAAGAATTTGATGCTGCATTAAAATCTTGTAGTAACTCTGCCCCAGGAAAAGATAATATCTCTTTTGAACTTCTTATACATCTTAAAATTAAAGCCAAAGAATACTTATTGAAATTTTATAATCACCTGTGGAAAAAGAAACTACTTCCCAAAGCATGGAAACATGCTATAGTAATTCCTATACCCAAACCTGGCAAAGATCCAACATCAGTAAATAATTATAGACCTATATCACTAACTAGTTGTCTTTGTAAACTCATGGAAAAAATGGTAAATAATAGACTCATATGGTATTTAGAGAAAATAAAGTTCTAGCAGGCACTCAGTCTGGAAGTAGGAAAAATCATTCAACTTTAAACTCACTAACATCACTAGAAGATCAAATCAAAAGAGGATTTGTACAAAAGAAAATCACTGTTGCAGTCTTATTTGACATTCAAAAAAGCTTATGATACAACATGGAGACATTTAATTATAAAAACTCTATATGACATAAATCTAAGGGTGAACTCCCAATTTTCATACGAAATTTCCTAACAGAAAGAACATTTCAAACTAGAATTGAAACAGTATTATCGGAAACATTTGAAATAAAAGAAGGTATCCCTCAAGGAAGCGTACTAAGCAGCACATTATTTGCACTAGCTATCAATAATATAGTTAAAACACTTCCAAAAGATGTAAACAACAGCTTATATGCTGACGATTTTGCCATTTTTACACTTCAAGCAACTTGCGCCACATCCAAAGAATCTTAAATATCTCCATAAATAAAATTGAACAGTAGGCATTATCTGTTGGATTTAAATTTTCTGATGAAAAAACGCAAGCAATAGCATTTTATAGGGATAAACGTTGGCTCAGAAACGAAGATATAGTTCTTACCATGAATAACACTCCCATCCAATTTTATCCAGAAGTCAAACTCTTAGGCCTATATTTTGACAATCATTTGAACTGGAAGGCCCATGTAAGACATACCAAAGCAAAGGCCTTAAAATCTTTAAATGTATTTAAAAAATTAGCTCACACTTCATGGGGTGCTGACAGATATTTTATTGAAACTTTATAAGGCTACAGTTCTACCAATATTAGAATATGGCAGTCAATTTATAGTTCTGCTAGTGAGACTATTCTCAAAATGCTAGATCCAGTACATCATCTTGGGATTCGGTTAGCCACCGGAGCATTCAAATCATCACCAGTCAATCCTTGATTGTAGAAAGTGGAGAAATGCCACTATCTTATAAATTCAAAATAACAACGATGTGCAGAGGTTTAAAAATTATAAATAGTCCAGCAAAAACCAAAGATTTATTTAAAAACCAGATTGTTTCTGGAATACAAAAATTACCCCATCCTTCCTATTAGAGCTAATAGATTATTTATTAACAATGATCTTTATAATATTAGATTTTACAATTTTAACAAAATAATGCCTCCATGGATGATGTGTGCTCCCCAGATATGTAACAAACTATGTACAATACCAGTTAATAAATTGAATAACCCACTTGCTATGAAACTGTATGCTCTGGAACATATCAAGGTACACAGTAATAATCATTTATATACTGATGGTTCCAAAGATGATATGGGAGTTGGACTCGCTGTTTACGGAAACAATATAAAGAGCCAAGCCTCTTTACATAACAAAGCATCAGTGTTCACTGCTGAATTACTAGCAATAAAAACAGCATTAACAACTATATATGAAAACCAGTTTAATGAAGTAACCATCTTTAGCGATTCACTAAGTTCAATAAATGCAATAAACTCTTATACTCCAAAAAATAAAATTGTAAATGAAATTAGACATACATTACGTGAAATGAAAATGCAAAAGATATCTGTTACTCTATGTTGGATACCATCTCACATAGGATTAGAAGGCAATGAAAAAGCTGACACCTATGCAAAAGAGGCTAGAACACTCCCAATATCAGCAGAATTATTACCATTAGAAGATTATACTAGATACAGTAAAGCGGTGATTAAGAAGAAATGGCAAAATAACTGGAGGAAAAGCAATCTTAACAATAAATTAAGAGAAATAAAAGAAACTGTAGACCCGTGGCCATCATCTTATCAGAATTGCCGCAGGTTTTCAGTTATGTTGACACGGCTAAGAATTGGTCACACTAAACTGACACATGGTTACCTGATGAGTAACCCCCATGCCCCACCCTATACCTATGTGCGAAATATGTAATGTACAAATAACAGTAAAGCATATTTTAAAGGTATGTCCACAATATAGAATCCAAAGAGACATTTTATTTAGAAGATATTCCTTTAAAGATATACTGTCAGAGAATGGAAAATTTTCACTTTTTAATATTTAAAAATTCCTTGAATTTAATCATTTATATGATAAAATATAAGATTCATAGAATAATTTATAATATATTCCTAGTTAACTTAATTAGTTCTTAGATTAACATAAGTCACTAGTTATAATTAAATTCTTAGAGAGTTTAAATAGCTTGTCTAATCCTTCGGGCCAACCCTAGGAGAGTTGATATTAACTCAGTGGTCTGGTTAAACTAACGTTAAAAAAAAAAAAAAAATATTGATATTCCCTTTCCCTCTCATTGTTTCTCTTTCTTTCTCTTACTTAACACGCCATGTTCTTAATAATTCAGGTGGTAATCCAGAAAATAATTTGTAAATAAAACAGGTTTTGTGAAAAATCATAATCGTTTTACAGTATACCCTGCAATTTCTTTAATGTTAATTCTTATATTTGTTTGAAAGTGACTGTGCTGTAGAAGCCTCAGCCGTTTTCTTCTGTCTTTGATGTGAGGTTTCATTTTGAGGTCCATTTTGGTTGAAACCATTAATGGTACCATAGTTAACATAATGTTGCCAGGCAGCTGTTGTCATCATGGTTGATTGATGGTTGTAGTTAAGATTTATTGTTTGGAAATTTTGCTTTTTTCCAACTTTCTTGCCTATAGCCTATGTCAGTTAATATAATGTACTGAGACATTATAAGTAGAGGATATCATTATAAATGCTGAAATCTTGTAATATTTAATAACTTGTAAATTACTGTTATATAACACAGTCTGTCTTCCTTTCTTTGTATATAATTTCTAGAAACTTGATCAGCTTCTTCGTTCTCTTCCTGAAGCCTGTTCTACAACTCTAGTTAGTTTACCTATATACCAAATATTCTCGCCTATTGATTTCTACAAAGGAGATCACCATGACTCGAGAGTATCTCTGTTTGTGTAAATTCTTCTCAATTGTCCAACAACGAATCCAGGTAAAAACAGTCACAGAAAAAAAGTTACAGAAAAAAAATCACATTAATCTTTCCTAGAGAGTGACCCCCGAGGGTTTTAACCCTGTATGTATCCACCTTTGCGGCGTGGTTAGTACATGCTCTGCGGATTTTGTTTTTGTTTTAACCCGGCTAATTATCCGTTGGGGATTACTGTGAAAACATAAACAAAAGACCGAATATCATAAAGGTGATGGCCCCTAAGAAATATTGCGAACTTTTCCATGTGACTTTATTACCGGCCACTATAAATTAATGTGACTTTTTTCCTGTGGCATTTTCTTACCTCAAATTGTGACTTCTGCGTTCAGTTAGAAGCGTGACTATTCGGCATTGGAAAATTCTGAGAGGGGATTGTTATTAATTTAAAAATAATTCCATATCGAAGGACCTATAGTGTATTTTTCCAAACTAAGCCTACATGACCTAAGACATAAATTCAGACTGTAAGAGCAGAGACTTAGTAATGGAAGAGTCACTTTTCCTTATGTCGAGGGTGGATACCGTACTGAACTGAAATTCAGTTTAACCGGAGTTTAATTATTGCTGAATATAATTTTATGCTTGTATCGCGATTTATAGGTGGTTAATGCAAATATGTTATTGCCTGTCGCATTTTAGTAGTTTAATGGAATAGAAGTATAGGCACAGTACTAGTTTGAATGTATGGTTAGTCTAGCGCAGGCGCTGTCTGGTACGGTACAGCTGTGGAAAGATGAGTGATGAATACCAGATGTGTAATGATGTATATAGGGCTTATGATTATGTGTTAAGTTATGAGGTCTTGTAAACCTTTATTGTTTCTGTAATGGGCCTATACCAAGTAGTGGGACCAGTTTACAAAAGATAATTTTAGATTTGTGGGTCATAGGTCAAAGTTACGGTGCGATGAAACAGGATGTAAATTATTGTTTCACATAAAGATGCTTTGCATTAAGTGCTTTTCAAAAGCTGTACAGATTCTGGTTTTCAGTTTTTGTTATATGGCTGACAGAATATTATATAAAAATGTGCGAGGACATTAACTGTAATAAATAATGTGAAGTTATACGAATCATGAAATCATGTAATATAGCGGTGAATTTTTTTTTTTTTTTTTTTTTTTTTTTGACTGGAAGAAGAGGGTTGTAACTTTATAGCATGTAAATAAATAGAATTTTAGTAGTGTGTGTGCCTGTTTTATTTTATTATTATTATTTTTTTTTTTTTTTGTGGGAAGGGCCGTATGCCCATTTCGTTTTAGAGATTTTTCTTAAGGGTTTGTGAAAATGTTATCAGATATTCCGTTGGAGCTATATTGTAGATGTGTAGACTTGGATATTATTTGTTTCTGCATTTCAAGCACTATAAAAGTATATCGGTTGCTTTTCGTTTTATGTACTTGTTTGCAGAAACTAAACGCAGAATCATTCACTCATTCGAAGAAACAATCACTCACTTGTTTTCCTGTTCGTTCACTCACCCCCTCATTTCGTGCTTGAAAGCAGGGAAGCTAGCTCTCTCTCTCTCTCTCTCTCTCTCTCTCTCTCTCTCTCTCTCTCTCTCTCTCTCTCTCTATATATAATATATATATATATATATATATATATATATATATATATATATATATATATATATATATATATATATATATATTATATATACTGGGTGTTTCAAATTAGAGCCCCCCCCCTACAGCAAAAACTAAAATTGATATGGACAAAAACAAAAGTAATTCAGAACAGGTATTTATTTAAGTTTCTCTCTGAGTATTTAATATTTTGTGTGGCCTCCATTTGCCTTTAACACAGCCTGCATTCTTGAGGGGTATGATTTCAGCAAATCGCAAAAAAGCTGAGACTCAAACTCCATTTCCCTCAGCACTTTAGTCACCTCTCTTCGCAGGTCGTCAAGGCTTGGTATACCATCTTAGTTCACTGTGCGCGCTTCAACACGATCCTTTTAAGATACTACCAATGTTTTCACAAACATTAAGGTCAGGGGAACTACCTGGAAATTCACTTGATGAGAAGAAACTGATACCACTGTTTTGAAGCAGCTCCTGTGTCTGAAGAGCCTTGAAACATGGTACCTTATCATGCAAAAATGTGACTTCTTCAACAGATAACATATTTTCAGGATCTTTGAGGAAAGGAAATACTCCACCAGTAAGCACAGTTTCTCTGAAGTGTTCGCCAATCCATGACTGTCCTTTTTCTTTGATGATCCACATTAACCGTTTGGCTGTGAAACAGAGAAAAATTCCCAAACATTCAAGAAATTTCACAACTTGGCGATAGCGCACGTCATCGCTGGTATCATCCAACTTTGCAGCCCAAATGATGTCATTTTTATGAATTGGCTTCCTGACTTTGTAAATGAGATATTCATGTGATGCGGCAACATGGAGAAAGTCAACTTCATCCCAATCTTTAAGAAATGAACCACAAAACCATGCACGGTCTTCTCTCTCTTGCTGAGTGATGTTGGGCTTGCTGATAACATGAAATGGCTTGATACCAGATTTTTTCAACTCACGATATACAGCACTATAACTTCTCTTCTTTCCCCTTTTTGTTTCTAGTTCAAGCACCATTTTACGTAAAGACTTTCTTGTTCTACCCACTGCCTCATCTGTGATGTCTTTTGACTCCTGAGAAAGGGCTTCAGGCCTTCCAAGATTCTCACTCTTTTTCGTGATGACAGTCATATGGATTTTTGTTCCAGTTTCGTTTAACAAAGGATTCATCTCTTTTAATGTATTTAGCTATCCAGGAACGTGAAATGAAGGATGCACCAGCATCCCTGGCCTCTCTGAAGTTATAGCCCGGATTCGGTCAATCCATCTGATTTCCTCAGAGTCGTTAGCCATGGCTGTATCTAACTCAGTCACTCAGTCTGAAAATACAAGAAATGTAAAATGAAAAATAGCTTAATAGAAACTTAAAAAATAATGTACTTGGAGATAGGCTATAGCAGAAAACTTCATAACTTTCCATTTGTTCTGTGGAGGGGGCCCTCTAATTTCGAAACACCCGTTATATATATATGTATATATGAAATTTTTATCACACCGTGATTTATATACAATCATGAAGCTACAAATGTCGCTTAATATCGAATTCACGCTACCTCGGTATATCTCCGTTGGAGAATTGTTGCCGAAGGGGAATTTATATAAGTGATAAATGAATTGGAATCGTCGGGACACGAACCCGTGACACGAAAACCTATTCAGCGACTCCAGTGGACGTAAACGGGTTCGTGTCCCGACGATTCCAATTCATTTATCACTTATATAAATTCCCCTTCGGCGATAATTCTCAATGGAGATATACCGAGGTAGCGTGAATTTGATATTAAGCGACATTTGTATTTGATTATATGTATATATATATATATATATATATATATATATATATATATATATATATATATATATATATATATATATATATATATATATATATATATGTATGTATGTATATATTTATATATACATATATACACACGTGTATATATTATATATATAATATATGTTATACATACATATATATATAAACATATGGATATGTGTATATATATATATATATATATATATATATATATATATATATATATATATATATATATATATATATATATATACATATACATACATACATATCATATACATACATATATATATATATATATATATATATATATATATATATATATATATATATATATATATATATATATATATATATATATATATATATATATATATATATATATATATATATATATATATATAAATATTATCGATGCGTTTCAACCTTGACCCCACTAGGTTGGTTGAGTATCTCCCACAATCTTGAAATATGAGCCGCTCTTCTTATCCAAATAACACTAATTCCAGCTCCACTTCAAGTGACTTCCATGAACTTTCTTTGCTTCAGATTTGGATTTTCTTATAAAAACTTAACTGTTCATTAAATTATATTCGTTACAGGTGCGCGTGTACATTACTCGTATTGTGATATGAGAACTCAGGGTATAAGCATATGTTAAATGAACATGAAAATTATTCAGAACCATGAAACGTAAACGTTTCCTTGCATGAAATCGGCCTTTTACCTAAACGGAATAACTTACAATAACGCCCATGTATATATGGTTTTATACAATGATTATTATATATAATTCATATCTGAAATATTGCATCATTCCCCCCCCCCCAATATAGCAAATTTAATCATGAATTATTGGGGCATGTTACTGGATGCATATCAAATTAATGTAAGAGGGTTTTTAACGAATATCTTTATTATAGGATGAGTTTCGTGTTAAGAAAATTAATTATATTCCCATTTGGATAAAGATCTACATACACATGAAAGATTATTTTTCTTTACTCAAGTTGTACCGCCTCTGCAAGATTTAAATCCTGTGCTACCTGACCGTCGGTTTCTACCGTTTTTGGTCTTTAGTCTTCACAAAATTTAACTGTATAGAAAACGAAGGTAACTGGATGCTGTAAAATTTAGCTGTGTCGAAAACGAAGGTAATCGGATACTGTGTGTACCATTGTTTATAGAACTTTTGTTTGTTTTTCTGTTAGGCTGAAAGTTGTTACGACAAGTTATTTTGTGGGTTTCAGTAAAATATTCGAATTACTTTCATGTGATGATTAAAGTTTAGATTTTAAAAACAATTTAGGTAAGCTTCCTGGTATGTATATTCTATATCGAACAGCAAAACGTTATGAGCTGATTGTTAGAAGATTTTTTTTTTATAAAATGGGACCCACGACTAGCAGAAACCAACTAGACTTTAGAAGAGATAGTAGTGTAGCTTTTAGTTGAAAGCAGCCTTATTTCAAATATTCCAGGCTTCACAACTAAAGAATTCATCACTGCTCGAGATTTTGATAAGTAAAACCAATAAATACTTCAACTGGATTGATACTTTTTCACGTTTGCGAGGTGGTATCCCAAATGTTTTTGCTCTTTGGAGAGAGAGAGAGAGAGAGAGAGAGAGAGAGAGAGAGAGAGAGAGAGAGAGAGAGAGAGAGAGTAGAAACGCCTTGATTTCAAATTTAACCTTTTAAGATGTTTTCTCTCTCTGGCGAGGCGAGAGAGAGAGAGAGAGAGAGAGAGAGAGAGAGAGAGAGAGAGAGAGAGAGAGAAGAGAGAGAAATGCCTAGATTTAAAACAACATTAAGATGTATTTTCTCTGGCTAGAAAGAGAGAGAGAGAGAGAGAGAGAGAGAGAGAGAGAGAGAGAGAGAGAGAGAGAGATGCCTAGATTTCAAACAAAACCATTAAGATGTTTTTTCCTCTGGTGAGAGAGAGAGATAGTTTTTGCTCTTTGGCGAGAGAGAGAGAGATATGCCTGGATTTCAAACAAAACATTAAGATGTTTTTTCCCTGGCTAGAAAGAGAGAGAGAGAGAGAACTAAATGACACAATAGAGGTTACTTTTAAGTAAGGTTTTATGTCCACTGGGTTAAGCTAACCAAACTTAAAGTTTTCTTCAAGATTTATTATAATTCGCTTTAAACGTTTTTTCGTCTATTTTTTTCCCAAAATTCTTTATAACTAAAAATATGATTAACTTACTTTTTCGCTGATTTAAGTTATTGCTTGAATCATTTTATATAATTTTCTTGAGGAAAAAATTTTATCAGGTACTCCTTAGTATAACATTGATAGTTATGACACTCGTAAATTTCTGTTCTTTTAATACTCTTATTCATTTACCTACAAATTCTCATGCAAATGTTCAGCATAATCTAAAAATCAGGAATGATTCCGTACAAAGTGGCATAAATCGCTGTTCTGTAAATGTGCTGGTATACTGTATCTCGACTGGTTGCGTGCTCTCTCTCTCTCTCTCTCTCTCTCTCTCTCTCTCTCTCTCTCTCTCTCTCTCTCTCTCTCTCTCTCTCTCTCTCTCTCTATTTGTAGAGTGTTTGTGTTACTTTCCAAATTGATAAAGTAACATATTTGATGGGCCACTGTTAGCAAACGTCTGGGTTTAGACAAATGAGTGAATATTGTGAAAAGAAAAGAGTCTCTGATAAAATAATTTTGTGGGTTTTCTGTCTTCTAACGTTTCATCACAAACCTTCAGCAATCGTTCATAAATGACCAAACCATTTTCATTGGTTTTAATCCCGAGATAAGTTTTATTCTAGGGTTTAATTCTGGACACTGAACAGGATTTTGTGAAAGGGTCTGATAATTCCCAGAAGCGAATTGAAAATGATGGAGGAATTCTTTAGTGTACATGAAAGTGATCTGCTCCTTTGATTTGCAAGGCTACTTATGGGAAAGGACGGGTTAGGCATGTGGTGCTGGGTGGACGTGGAGTTCCCCAGTTCTATATTGTGTTTGTTGTTTTTCTCACTTTTTTAGCCTTGGTTTTTCTTGCTTTACTACAACAACAGACTAAGGATTAACTGCTACATAATGGCATTTTAATTACAGTATGGTGCCATTCGTTATATTTTATATTTATCCCTTTGTCTGGTTTCTTTCTGTTTCCCCTCTTATCCTTTTTCTGTTTCTTTTTATTTGTTTATATCTTAGTCTCTATATAGCTTGTGTATCTTTTTCATACCTCTCGTCCTCCATTTGTCTTTCAACATATTTCTTTCTTCAAAATCTTTCAGACTCCCTTTCTTTTATCTACATTTCTTGCATGCTGGCTTCATCTCAAAATTTGTTATCATTTGTTTTTCCTCTATATTTTTCCCACTGTGTTTCTCCTCCCTTTATTTTCGTACTTGTCTTTCTACGAATGTTTCTCTGTGTTTCTTTCTCCACGTCTTTTCACTCAAGTCACACCTATTTCTGCATTGCCTTTCGTGCGAAAGTTTCTTGGGGTTCGATTCCCCTCTGACATTGTTCCTGTGGGGTCCGATGCCTTTGGAATTGGAATTCGAACCTGGTTTTGTTTTCGGTTTGGCTAAGAATCTTATCAGAATTTGAGTCAACAAGTTTGGTTGGTTTCGTGATTAGATTTGTGGGAGTTTTGTTTTCCCTTTTTGATTTTTTTTTTTTTTTTTTTTTTTTTTCTCATGTTTCTCGTCGTCTAGGAATATTTCATAATTGCTGTTGTACAGAAATTATCAAGCAAGTTTGAAACAGGAAATTGAAATCCGCAAAAATTTTGCCTTTCAATATTGACTTGATCGTTTATGACAATCACGCTCTGTCGATTTAAGAAAAAAAATTATATACCCAAAATTGTTACTTGTTTTTAAATAATTTTAATTCGAATAATTAGACGTTAAAGGGACGTTGGAGTCGGAATTTATCTTGAAACAAAATCTTTATTTTCATTCATATGGAAACCGACATATTTCTCCTTTTTAACTTAGCTTGTTTTTTCTCAACATGTTTTGAGGTGGCTTGGTTCCCTTGATAGCTTGGGGGATGATACGTTGTGGAGGGATTTTGCAATTTGCAAGTCTATTAAAAGGAGAGAGAGACAGATTACAGGATGGTTACAGTGGTAGAGATGTTGGATAGAAGACGCTTTAATTGATATCCAGGAAGCGGACTGTGTAAGACAGTGGTTAGCATCGCGATGTTTTTGATGTATTGCCTTGTTAGTTACCTGTCTTTGTAGGGCTGTTGAGGAACAAATTACAAAGCCATCCCAGTGTTACTCCACCTATTTGGATAGAGAACACCCCCTTGTAACGAGACAAAGGCATTGTAATTTGGAAATAGGAGACCAGTTCTTTGCACAGAATTTCAGGCATATTCAGAGGTACTGCACCTGATAGATATTTCTAAGTGGAAAGGATCCATTTTGTGGCATGTGTAGAAAAACGCCAGGTAGAGCACCTCAGCCTGTGACTAAGATATAAGCAAAGACTTGGTAAGAAGCATGGTAGGTGGAGAAAAATTCAGAAGAGTTCTTCCTCTTGTTAGGTAGTTTAATGAGACTTTCTGGGCATCCCTGCCCATAATCATTTGCTCTTAAAATTGACTGCCCTTTATTTTCACTGTTCAGGAATTGTTATAGACTACACTGTTTTCTCTGATGAAGCGAGTCATCAGTAACTTGAATGGCAAGCTCACTGTCGTCGGTGGAGGGATGGTGTTTCGATCATGTGGGGAGAATGGACAGTGAGAGGTTGACGAAAAAGTTTCTAACTCAGAAGTGTTAGGGTAAAGGTGACAGGAATACTAAAAAGAGTTAGATAGAGAGATGATGTGGAAGAGGTGTGGGGTAGGAAGGGCATCAATATCCAAGAAATGCTAGAATGCAAGGATAGGGGGGGATGTCAAAAGGGCCTCGACGCACTCAGGGTTTCATCCACGATTTAGCTGTTACGGTATAAATATTACTTTGATTGTTGTGTTGTTTTTGCAACATATGGGCGTGTATACTCTTAAATGAAGGGACTATTAAATTTATCATAAATTACCGTATAACAACTCCCCAAAAGTATTTTACAAAAGCGAAATTGATTTCATGGGTCAGCTGAAATGTACCCACTGAATCTGTAAAAGTGGACCATGGTTGTAGTGAAGGTCATCTTCAGTGGTAAACCTAAAGACATGTGTAGATGATGCTCCCAGTGTGAATTGAAGAATATTCAGGTTTTATGAAAATTTGGGGGCCTTCTAGCGGAGGCTGCTATTATTATTTCTTTACTCTCAGTGCATAACAAACAGATTCATTTGCTGTTTCCATGTGGCGGTGTCCTCGTTGTTGTCGCAATTTCCCTTGCAAGGGCATCGTTTGTATTCTATGGAAGGCTGTGATTGGTTAAGAGTCGTAGCGCCGACGACGCCTTCGCTCGCTGCTTCCGTGACAGATGTCGGCTTCTGAGTTTATCGTGCGACTCTCTCTCTCTCTCTCTCTCTCTCTCTCTCTCTCTTTCGTATAATCCCAGGATATATCTCGAGTCTGTGCGATTTTATCACAATGGTTTGAAATTGTACCTTGCCTAGTGGTTCATGTTTTTTTTTTACTTTTTTATTCAATAACCCTTTTCTGGGATGTTTTTAAATGTATTTTCCCGGTATCTTTGTTTTTTTTTTTATTGATTTACTGAACCCTCTTTCTTGAATGTTCATCCTCATTTTTAAGTTTCTACCGTTTTCCTTCAATGCGATATTTCATATTTGTTTGCTTTTCGTGATTTTAATTGTAATGAAAGCTAAATTTATCTGTGAAAAATAATCGGGTGCAAGCTTCAAGTAAGATGAAGCATCGTTTTGCTCTTTACAATTTTTATTCATCATATTTGAAAGTAGACACCTTGAATCTCTGCCATCATGTCCTGTGAACTACTTGCAAATCAACATTCACCTTTTATGATTGTACACTCGTTTCATCGAGTCATTCAGACTTTTCATTCTTTCAAGAAATAAACACAAATAATGCGTGAATATCCATCAGCAATTCACGCAGCATATGTTCGTGCAGTAGAACTTTCTCTAATTACAGTGAATCGGGTCGTATATGAACCTGTTCATTCCTGTGTTGAGAGATTTGTTCAAGAACAAGATACTGCTGACAAAACCAGATTGACCACGAATGTGCATGTCATCAAACAACAGTTTCAAGTTTTCATTCGACATTTTTATTGCAATGGCCAAATATCATATGGCCTATATCCAATCTGCAATGTTTGTTCTTCAAAATATGAAGAAAATATGATATTCTTGAAAAACCATCTCTCATGAAAAAAAGAAGCCCAACGAAAAACTAACGTAGCCTTCTTGCTGAAGTGCTGAAAAGTAGCCAAAACTTTTGAGAGAAAATATAATATGGAACCAACTGGTGGCAGGCTAACCGAAGAGAAAAACACTGCAAATCATTGGAGTACCTTTCCTAAAAAAAACTCACAAAATACAGGAAAAAAACAAAACAGATAGAAATAGGTGTTTTTTTCGTGGTGTTGTCAAATAGAAGAGGAACCGTGAAAGTCAAAGATGGAAATCCTGAAATATTGGGAGTACGACAACACAACAAAATCTCTTGCAAGCAAAAAGAATGGAAAGCATTTTTATGTGAATTTTTTAGTGTCGGAATTGCAAGAATCGTAAATTTAGCAGATCGCTCATATGAGCATGACAACTTGAAATGTTTACCGCAACAGGTAATTAGTTTGGCTTTTGATTATGAAACGAAAATTTTTTAACATTTTTTTTACGCGACTCACGTAGTGTAAGTTAAGCGTTCCGATGTCATGCTTAAGATATGTAACAACTGTCAATACTCGTAGATGTTTCCATGTTTTCTTCAGCCTGGGCTACAAAAAGGCATTTGCACTTGAATAAATGGAAAAATTGGTAGTTAGTCCAAGGTAGGTTAAATTAGCTTTCGGTTAAAATGATTTTATGAGGGGCTTTGGTCAAAAATATAAACATACAGTTCATATTTTCTCCCCAGCACGTTAGAATGTCATTTTTGGTTTCAAGTGAGCTGGCTGATTTCCTTCTGAAAAAAAAAAAAAAAAAAAAAAACTTCTGATAGCTCTTGGCTGCACCATAAATTTTCGGTTAATCGGGTCCTCGTTTGACTAACACAAGAGAATTAGATTTAAAATGGTTCCTGCCTTTCTGATATCAAGAGTATTTAATTCGAATATTACTGTTTGGGGTTAAAGCCATGTAACTAAAACTTGCTGATATATATATATATATATATATATATATATATATATATATATATATATATATATATATATATATATATATATATATATATATATATATATATATATATATATATATTTAGAGAGGTATTGTTTTCAGAAGGACAGAAAAAATCCCACTCTGAACAGCATCATATAATTTTCTTTAGTAAATAAATGATACACTGCTTTAAAACGCAGCAGATTAAACAGAAAAAAGTCTATCAAACAAACAATTTCGTAAGCCCACTCTATAAAACAACAAAATCGAATCCCGAGGTCATTAGTGAAAACAGAGGAGCATAGTTCACAGTCAGTCCTGTACCACTGACACGTCAGCAGGCTGTGGATTCTCCCCCGTGTCCACGATATGTATATCTATCGATGATGTCTAACATCAACGATGAGCATCAATGGACATCAAATAGTCATCATCAGGGCCGCAGGTACTGTACCTGTGGTATTCAGTCAGCCTTCCCCAATTCCTCTTCCGGCCGATATCCCTCAATATGTGAACTTCTGAATCATTTCAGATGAAAATAAAAATTATTATGTAATCTAAAAGACAATTATTCTTTAAATTATAAAAGGAACTTCATTATTCTAAAGAGATTGATGACTGGACTGTATGTGTTGTAAATATCTCACAATTAAAAGAAATTCTAAATTTTTGAAAGGAGGCCAGTAAAACTGATGTTGATGGCAGATAAACATCTCAATATTTCTCTCAAAGAATACCATCAAAATTTCAGAGATTGGAATCATGCTTAAGAAATAATTGAAAAAATGATGCCAAAGTAAAAGAATATGATTAGTTAAAAAAAATAAGGACTAAAACTGAACAGTTCCCTACAGACGGTATTAAGAATTTATAAGGAAATGCTAAAAGGAAATCGAAGCCAAACGGAAACCAGGATTTTGCAAGGACACCTTATGCTTCTCGAGAGCCCCTTAACAAAGTTCCCAGATGTAATTAGGGTCATTAAAGGAACTTCTCTCTGGCACAGTGCCAGGAAAGTTTATATTCTGTGGCCATTCTGATAAAGTAACTTTAGTAGCCGTTAACTTTTCGGCCCGAAATTCATATTACATTGTTGGTATTAGTATTCTGAATCATTGAAATTAATTAATGATATTCATTTATTACTGAGGGTGTTATTCATCATCATCATCAAATTCATTGGTATAATTGGAACATTTAATGCTGCGATGGTACAGTTATTAAAATGGCATGAATGAAATACATTTTGACAAGCGGATCCAAAAAATGTCAAGAATCCAGAAGCAGAGAGAGAGAGAGAGAGAGAGAGAGAGAGAGAGAGAGAGAGAGAGGAGGGCATTGGGGTTATCGCAGCTATATACATGCGGTGTATCTTGTCAAAAGAAACCATTAGATTTTTAATTTAATTTTCATAAATGTTTTCCTCAGAGGCATTGCCTTAATTGCATCGGCAAAGAGAGGGGGGACGAACCTTTCCTAATAATTCAGTGCATTCGCTTTAAGATCTCTCCATCAAGATAGGGTTTTATCCTGTTCATACGATTCGTAATTCCCGGAACTAAGATGTATCTAGTTCCTAAACTGGATTACCGGACTTTTCACCGATAATCCTGTTTCCTCTGCCATGGTTACCAGGTTCATAGATCGTGATATTTAACTGGATGTACGTATATTGCTCCGTCATTCATGTACGGGTCCCCTGATTACTGGCATAAATTTAATATGTATTGAAATCATATATATATATATATATATATATATATATATATATATATATATATATATATATATATATATATATATATATATATATATATATATATATATATATATATATATATATATGTATATGTATGTATGTATGTATGGACAGACATGCAGACTATGAGATAGGAAAAGATATTTTTGGAATTATAAATAAATAGTTTACTTTTCCACTATACAAAAAATAAAATGCCCTTTTATCAGATGCAGTACGGTTAGTAATGAGACAAGTAGCCTCAAATTACAGCATCTCTACCTACTAAGGGCCTTATGCTTCGTGCCACGAGAAAAAGAGAGAGAGAGAGAGAGAGAGCTAGGATTAAGTACTGTAAGTAGTGTTTGCTCTCAGACGTGAGTGAGTAGGGTCGGTTTTCCGGAATTCTCAGAGAGCATCAGGGACTTTGGAGGAGTTCCTCCTTAATTCGCCAAGCAATCAGCGCAACGAGGTGACGGTTCCTCAGATGGCGAGAAATGTAACAGACTTCCTTCTATATTCGTGCATAGGTGTTCCTGGTGAGAATTCCCTTGTCAAATATGTAAATTGCTGGAGATACGGCCATGTTAACGTAAAATAATTTTTTTTTTTTTTGCAAAACAAATAGACGTGTAAGATATATATATATATATATATATATATATATATATATATATATATATATATATATATATATATATATATATATATATATATATATATATATATATATATATATCCTTTCATTCACTGATCCCCCCAGTTGTCTAAGCATCGTAGATACGAGTATGATGTAAAACTTATAACTACAAATACTACCTCGGCGAATTATTTATATATCTGTCTATGTAGCTGTCAAGTTGTGATAAAGCATGTGAGTGAGACACTGACAGACAGACAGACATCAAGTTAGATTGACGATGAGACAGAGAGATGAATGATCTCCCTTGTGCACATGTCCTGTACTGTATGCGTGACGATGGTCTGTCAGCCTTTGTACCCAGTGACAGAGATCCTTCCTTCCAACCCCGAACGAGGATTACTTTGGCGCCGTAAAGCGAGGGATCCACACTTGACTATACACATGATGGATAGAGAGATGATAATCTTCCTCCATGCACATTGGCGCCAGATGATTTGTACTATGATTGACAGAGATCCTTTTAGTTGTCTCGCACTTAATGTGTATTCTCTCTCTCTCTCTCTCTCTCTCTCTCTCTCTCTCTCTCTCTCTCTCTCTCTCTCTCTCTTACGTGAAACTTGTACAGGGACATTAAGCTTTAATTAAACTCTAAATGACGGCCACTCCATACACAAGGAGATTAAAAAGAAAGTAAATGAATGTGCGGAATGATAAAGCAGGCAGAAAACGAAAGTATTCATATTCGCAAACATTTAAACCAAAATCAAACTGAAGAAGCGGAAACGACGTCATAAGTATTTCAAGATAAGCGGCCATTTGTTTCACACATAAACACATTCGCCTGGCATTTGCACTCATTCCGCTTTCCATTCGGTCCAGTATTATAATCAGGGGATACATTCATTGCTGTGCTTCTGGGAAGCGATGACGTTTAGCGTTCAGTGCTATTTATTTACCTCACGATGTTTGGCAAAGCAGAATTAGGGAACGCTTTGCATCTACTGTACAATGCTGTGCAATGCTGTCACGCGTATCTGATTGTATGCCGACTAAAGAAAGTACAGGTGGAATTTCGATGTCATGTCATCTCGGCGCGGTACCTACCGTCCTTAAGCTAGTGTTAGTGTTGAGCCAGACTTCACTTGCCTTGCCTTGCCTTGCCTTCATCTCCTTATCGATGTACTTGCCTGCATTATGTACTTGCTTAACCACACTACATGATATATATAAATACATACATATACATATATATATAGATATATATATATAATATATGTATATATATATATATATATGTGTGTGTGTGTATATGTATGTATGTGTGTAGGATATATATATTTATATATATATATATATATATATATATATATATATATATATATATATATATATATATATATATATATATATGTGTGTGTGTGTGTGTGTGTGTGTGTGTGTTGTGTGTAGAATCTCATTTTTTG
>NW_027100723.1:1230179-1252679 GCF_040412425.1 Macrobrachium rosenbergii | reverse complement strand
CAAACACACGAGAGAGAGAGAGAGAGAGAGAGAGAGAGAGAGAGAGAGAGGGGGAAGGTGATTACCGTAAGCTTCCAAATACGATTCCCAACATAATCTGTTTCCAGTCAGCTTAAGTGGCATTGAATGATGGGAGTGTATTGACTGTAAAACACAGAAGATTTAAAGTTCCGAAGATTTACCCGAGTCTCTCTCTCTCTCTCTCTCTCTCTCTCTCTCTCTCTCTCTCTCTCTCTCTCTCTCTCTCTCTCATGGAGGATCTAAATCTCCAACTTCTTTTTCGAGATGGCTTTCTTGTTGTGGAGGTTGCAGAATCGAGAGATTTGACGCCAGAAATTTTGTCTATTATTATTATTATTATTATTATTATTATTATTATTATTATTATTATTATTATTATTATTATTATTATTATTATTAGATAATATAATAATAATAATCATTAATGTTATTATTTGAATTCTATTTTCGATTTGCTGTTTTTAGGTAGATTTTAATTTCAGATTTATTTTGCATCAACGTTAATTTCTCGGATGAAGGATTTTATGCACAGTAATGATGATGATCATGATTCTGATGATGATGGTCATGATGATCATGGTGATTGAATATGTTAACCTTGCAATTGCTCCGATTGTCTGTTTGTTTGGTGTTACCGCAAATTCATCGGTGCATGATAGTTATTATATTTTCTTATCCTGTAAATCAATTGCAAATGTTTTATTTGTATTTGTGTCAGAGGTATGATGAGCTTGACACAAAATGCAGATTGTAACTTTTAGCTCCTCCCCCCTCCAAAATAAAGTTTATTTTTTGATAGCATTCTAAGTAAAAACCAACATCTGGAAAAGTTGAACGCCTGAGTGAACCTAAGGTTATTGCAAAGTGTGTGTGTTTAAAATTTATGCTAAAGTAAATGTTTTCTAGATATTGTATTGACTTTTAATTCTGACTGAATAGTTACATTTTATCTTGTTGTTAGATATCAGTCTTAATAAAGAAGGAACGCATTCTCTTCTCATCTAGGAAATCGGAGCCTTACTCTCTACTTCTTCGAACGTCAGAGTTTTCAATCCAAAGGAAGATCAATATGATGCTCTGCATAACCAGTCTCTCTCTCTCTCTCTCTCTCTCTCTCTCTCTCTCTCTCTCTCTCTCTCTCTCTCTCTTTCTGTTGTATTCTGCTAACATAAAAACATTTAATGTTTTTATGTTGTATATTAAACAGTTTGAACCTTGACAAATACTCCTATTAATCCCTGGATCTTGCTGTACAGCCCCTTTCATAACCCTTAGCAAGTGACTGTGGATAAGATAATCCTGTTGATGAGTATCTCAAAGCTATACATTTTTTTCTTGAAAGCTATACTCAGTTCCCCATCGTACAGAATTAACGAACCATAATAACATTCACATACTTATTTAATCCAAATCGTGTAGAGAGAATGCTACTGCTCTTTAGTTTTAATTGAAAAATTGTCAAGGGGAAAATGGTGCTGCCATTTGGACATATTGTATTTGGAATTTCAGTTCGTTTATTTATGATATGTATTTGTGTATATGCATGTATATATATCTTATGTATATACAGGGTGTTTCGAAATTAGAGCCCCGCCCCCTCTACAGCGTAAACTAAAATTGATATGGGCAAAAACAAAATTAATTCAGAACAGGTATTTATTTAAGTTTCTCTCTGAGTATTTAATATTTTGTGTGGCCTCCATCTGCCTGTACCACAGCCTGCATTCTTGAGGGGCATAATTTCAGCAAATCACAAAAAAACTGAGACTCGAACTCCATTTCCCTGAGCACTTCGGTCACATCTCTTCACAGGTCGTTGAGGCTTGGTATACCATCTTAGTTCCTGTGCACGCTTCAACATGATCCTTTAAGATACTACCAATGTTTTCACACACATTAAGGTCAGAGGAGCTACCTGGAAATTCACTTGACAAGAAGAAATTGATACCACTGTTTTGAGGCATCTCCTGTGTCTGAAGAGCCTTGAAACCTGGTGCCTTATCATGCAAAAATGTGACTTCTTCAACAGATAACACATTTTCAGGATCTTTGAGGAAAGGAAATACTCCACCAGTAAGCACAGTTTCTCGGAAGTATTCGCGATTCCATGACTGTCCTTTTTCTTTGATGATCCACATTAACCGTTTGGCTGTGAAACAGAGAAAAATTCCCAAACATTCAAGAAATTTCACAACTTGGCGATAGCGCACATCATCGCTGATATCATCCAACTTTGCAGCCCAAATGATGTCATTTTTATGATTTGGCTTCCTGACTGTGTAAATGAAGAATTCATCTGATGCGGCAACATGGAGAAAGTCAGCTTCATCCCAATCTTTAAGAAATGAACCACAAAACCATGCACGGTTTTCTCTCTCTTGCTGAGTGATGTTGGGCTTGCTGATAACATGAAATGGCTTGATACCAGATTTTTTCAACTCACGATATGCAGCACTATAACTTCTCTTCTTTCCCCTTTTGTTTCTAGTTCAAGCACCAAAATACGTAAAGACTTTCTTGGTCTACCCATTGCCTCAGCTATGATGTCTTTTGACTCCTTAGATAGGACTTCAGGCCTTCCAGGATTCTCACTCTTTTTGTGATGACAGTCATATGGATTTTTGTTCCAGTTTCTCTTAACAAAGAATTCATCTCTTTTAATGTATTTAGCTATCCAGGAACGTGAAATGAAGGATGCACCAGCATCCCTGGCCTCTCTGAAGGTTATAGCCCGGATTCGGTCAATCCATCTGATTTCCTCAGAGTCGTTAGCCATGGCTGTATCTAACTCCGTCACTCAGTCTGAAAATACAAGAAATATAAAATGAAAAATAGCTCAATAGAAACTTAAAATAATGTACTTGGAGATAGGCTATAGCAGAAAACTTCATAACTTTCCATTTGTTCTGTGGAGGGGGGTGCTCTAATTTCGAAACACCTGGTATAAATATATATATATATATATATATATATATATATATATATATATATATATATATATATATATATATTTATATTTATATATATATATATATATATATATATATATATATATTTATATTTATATTTATATTTATATGTATACATATACATATATATGCACATATATATATATATATATATATATATATATATATATATATATATATATATATATATATATATATATATATATATTCTGCTGTTCACCCTCTATGCATTTATTGTAGGAAAATAACGCGAACAAAGACCAGAAGGCGTCCTCACGTAGGCAGAGATAGGCTGTGTAGTTAAAAAAAAATACGCCTTTGTGGCATTAGGGACCTAACCCACAGAGAGGGTTTTCTCTCAGTAATCTCTAGTAAACTCATTCGTGAAGTCTCTGCTAAAAGTGTTAATTGTAAAGTCTCTGCTGGGCAAGTTTTCTGTGGTGACATCCCATTTTCTTTGCTTACAATTAGTCACGCCTAACGCGTCAGGTCACACAAAGTTCAATCATTTTAACTATGTATATATTTTGTTTACCTGCTGTCAAAAATGTATCACATGTTTCTTCTTTCATAGGCATCAAGATTGTATCCAATTCCATTTCTGCCTGTTCATACATTGTAAAGTGTACTGGTTCGCTGTATTTATTGTTATTTATTATCGATCTCAGGTCCCTGAGGTTTTCATTGTATTCTGCGGCGTGACGCCAGTCTGCCGCTATATAAACTGCCTGGATCATGAATAAAGTAGCAGTAACCTTATCCTGCTCGTTCTTTCACACCTCTTAAAGTCTTAAGCTGTCTTTTCCTTTATCCTATGCATTCGGCGATGTCTTTGTCAAATTTCAGATTTGCCTGGGGTATAGGGACGGACGCCTTGCTTGACCTGAGACGCGCAGAGAGAAATTTGCGTGTTGCGAGAGGCACGCGTCTTGTAGTCCTCTCCTTCTGACTGTGTTTCCTTGGTATTAGTGAATTGGGAAGACTGCTATTATCAAGACTTCTGATCGTCCGATGTATACGCAAACAACTTTTTATCCACGGTAAGTCTGTGTCTTTTGGCAAAGTTTCGCCGATTTGCTAGGATCTCTTTCTGTATTTCCAGTTCCTTTGTTTCCTCCTTCACCACCATCTAGATAAACCAGATAAACAATTTACCTTTATGAAGTCTAGATTAAGAATAATTTATATTGCTTAGTGACATTCAACTATTCCCGTGAATTAACTAGGAATTAAGGAAGGTTAAACAAGTAATTTACAGCATTTAGGCAGCCTTGTCTCGATCCCATTGTTCGGAAGAGGAATAGACTTTCACCAGTGCTAACTGCGTATGATATAAACCGTTGTGTTAAAAACATTACTAAGCGCAGGGAAAATTGACTGCGTCCGAATTTGGGCGATTGTTCAAGTAATTTTTTAGCTAACTATATATTCTTTGTGTCGAGGTTTTCCTTCTCGACTGGCGATCTTATTTCATTAATAAACATCTGTCTTTGAGGTTAATTTGTAGCTTCGATTGACAGGTTACATGTGACCTTGGCACTCAGGGCCTCATAAATTACGTTAATCAAGTAATAAACTCATCAGCCAAGCCCCCATACATAACATTGGCGATCTTGTGCAGGATCTAATTAATTTAGAGAAAGAATCTGGAGAAAAAGAAAATTAATTACAATTAATTCCAAAGAGAAAAGTCAGATATTTAATTTTACTCTTCCAAACAAGGAGACAGCGCAAGGCATAATAATAATAATAAGAATAGTTACAATACCAGGTATAATTAAGAATTAGCGTAGGTAGGAAAGTGTGCATTGAGAGCAGTGTAATTCACATTTGCAAAATCTCAAGAAGAAGAAGCACTTTTGCTGCGTTCGGATACATTGTGTACATTCCAGCGAAGGTCGTAGGCCGAGTTACCGTGTAATTGTTAATATTTTGCTATTTTCCCTGGCCAAGGATTAATGTATAATGATTTTTTAAACGAGTTAACTCATGCACGATAATGAGTGGAGAAAGCACGCCTAACGTATCTCTCGAGGGTAGAGACAGAATTTGCGAAGTTCATTGAATTTCAAAAAGCAGTAACCGCGTTCGTCATTCCCCGATCGGCGCAGTTAATAAGTATGTTCATATGGCGGGAATCATATCAAAACACAGTGTCGTTGAAATGGCAAACAAACGGAAATAGTTAATTTTACCATAAAATGCATTTTTCAGTAACGTAAACTTAGTCCCATCTGGACGTCACGAATTACCTTGTCTAGGCGGCAGACGATTAATTCCGTGCAAGAAATACTAACAGAGAAACAAGCATAGTATAGAAATTTCGTTTTCCATCCTTAACATAAAATCCTTTGCATTGTTGGTATATTTACAGTAAATCTGTATTCCTGCATTTGCTTAGTTCGTTTTGTAAGAGGAATTTGAGTGCTTTGTGTAATTGACTTGAGAAAAGCGCGGTTCAAAACCAGGGCATTCAGCCGCCGATGCCGCCTCAAGAGCTGTTGTTTTTTTAATTTTGTGCTAACGGGATTTCGTCCGACATTTTGGGAGCCAAGTTCACCGCTCCCCATGTCCGTCATCTTAACCCTTGGTTGTTATTGTTTATGTGACCGGTCCCCCTCAATATGAGACCACCTTGACGTGGTGAGGGGGCTCTTGAACCCCAGGAATTTGTTTCTGGGTTCGAATCCAAGAGTTTCATACACCATCATATATTATTTTGGATTAAATTTGTGGAGTTTTCCACTTTAATAAAATTTACTAGACCTGATAAACAGGAAAAGATATCATAGCTGGGAATGGGTTTATATCCGAAGCTAAATAGTGAGAACTGTGGTAGGACCATCAACTGCCCGATAATGTTCAGACCTGAGAGTTACCAGATTGGTAGCTCAAAGGCGGAACTATTTGTTAGGGCTGGACCACGGATTCCAGGGGGTCTGGTTCTATGGATAGGACTCTCGGCATTCTATCCGGTTTGCCCATAACATGATTAGGGTGGGGATGATTGTATTCTTGTAATACTCTCAGTCCTAGCAAGCGGGTTTGGCTTACACTTGGGCCACTCTAATCATGTTGTGCCATCCCCTTTTTGGGTAGGGTAGGGAGCAGATATTTGGGAGTCAGTTCTCACTTGTGCCATTAGTGGAAGAATAAACTCAATGAAAGGCTGATGATATCTTTTTAAGGTTTTCAGTTTTACTCTCTCTCTCTCTTCTCTCTCTCTCTCTCTCTCTCTCTCTCTCTCTCTCTCTCTCCTCAATCTTTATGACAAGTCAGTTTAAGGATTTGAGTACCCCTGGACCCTTTGATGGTAGCGAATCAGCACGGTTGACAACCATTGGAACCTCATCTGACAATCCTTCTTTAGAAAAGTCAAAACAAATCAGAATGTAATAACACTGGAAGCATATGCTCCAGTACAGAGGAAACCAATAAAAAGTAAATACCATTTTGACCCAACCTTGACTCACTTTGACTCCCTCTTTGGGAGTGGCAGTTGGTCAAGGTTTCTAACCTTAGAAACTGACCAGAAAATATCAGCACTCAAGTTGAAAAATTATTTATTGAGCAGACACTCTATGACTGAAATGTCGTTTAGACAAATAAAAGAAAAGACTTGGCTTATAGAGGCCACAACAAAAAATCAATCTGAAAATTATTTAACAATAAAAAATATAGATAACATAAATATAAAAATAAAAAAACATGATACTATGAACAGTATTCAGGGTACCATTGTACTTCCTGAGAATAATAATGAGCCAGTTGAAAAGAGATACCCCAAAGTACAGGATTGCGAACTATATGATCTGCCAAGTAAACAGATGAATAAACAAGTCTTAAAAATCGCAAAAATAAAATTTGAGGGCCAAGACCTACCTCAGAAAATAAAAATTTTAGGCCAAACCAGAGAAGTAAGACCATACGTCCCAAAGCCGCTACAATGTCAGAGTTGTAGTAAATATGGATATGAGAAAAAATATTGTCGAAATGAACCTGTATGCGCGTATTGTGGATCTGAAGAACATGCCACACAATGGAAGTGCAGCGAACCAAAGTGCATAAACTGTGGGCAAAACCATCATGCAAGATCCAAAGAATGTATGTACTATATATACAATACAGAGTTGAAAATATTGCAAGAAAGATTTGGAATGTCTGTAAAAAAAGCTAAATTAGAATTGAAAGTAAGAGGAATTCAAGATCCGTCTAAGAAATGTACATATTCTTCAACAACAAAAACCAATAATGAAACAAAAATGCATACAAATAGAAATACGGAGCACAGAAAAGTAATTCTCAGGAAGAAATTAATGCTTTAGAAATAAAAACTAAAATGGTAAAGAATAAAGAAACAGGTACAAATGGGATGGATGATGTTTTATCCAATTCATTTGAAATATTAATGCAAATAGGAACACAGGAGAATGCTACTACAGAAGTAACCGGGGAGGGACCTGATAGACTGAAAATTAAAGATAAAAAAAGGCCATTGGAAAGAACACCACCCAAAACAAAGAAACCAACAATTGTTAGAGAAACATCAGTCAAATCAAAAACAAAAGATATGAAGAAAGAACAAAACAAAAACTAGTTAAGAATATACCATTATCTCCTAAAATAATAGTAAAACCAATGGATACAGATATCCAAAATACCGAAGAAGTGGGAGACAACCGTACCTTAGATAACAATGAATATGTCAAAGGAGAAGAGATTACTCCATCACCAATAATTGGTACAACAAGAACAAATAAAGAAAGAAATATACATGACAACTCTTGTGGATGTAATGATTGTTTCATTGCATTGTGCAACAATAACAAAAACATAACAAAAGATGGTTTAACAAACATTACAAGAAACTTTATGAAATATAGAAAAAAAGAAACCACAGATTTGAGTATATTATAAAGAAAAACAAATGAATGTCGTGAGTAAATTATTAGAAAAAATCCAAATTGATAATACAAAAAAAGAGAGTAGAATTCGACCGTTATAATAAAATATTTTCAATAGCTATATAATACAATGGAACGTAAATGGTCTGCAGACCAGATTACACCTAGGAGAAATACAACAATTACTAAAAGAATACGAACCTATGATATTATGTTTACAACATGTCAACAAAACAATATCAACAGTAGGTAAATATACCTTAGCATCTTCATCTAGAGAGGAAGAAGGAAATTTAGGTACTGCTATATATGTACATAACAAAGTATGTTATGACAAAGTATCTGTAAACTTTAATGATCTGCAAATATCGAGTATTACCATATGAATCGAAAACGATAATTATGTAATATATCATTTATACAACCAACCCAATAAAAATTATGACTTAGACAAACTTAAAGAATTACCTAATAAGACCAAGGAACCTGCATTAATAGTAGGTGATTTTAATGCCCACAACCCGATGTGGGACTGTAATTGCACAGACTCAGATAGAGTAGGAAGTAAAATAGAAGAATTCATAGATTCATATGACATGTGCTGCATAAATGATAACGAAATCAACACATATTTTTCTTAAACATGGAACATTTTCCTCAATCGACTTAACTCTATGTACAACAAAAATAGTAGATAGATTAGATTGGAATACAGTTGACGACTTGCATACAAGTGAACATTTCCCAATATTAATTTCATTATTACAAAATAACCTCACCAAGCATGTCCCTCAATATAACATTTATAAAGCAGATTGAGAGCAATATGAATTCCACACTAGGGATATCCCACCATTTGAATATTTAAAAGACCATAATAAAACTAATAAATTTCTCGTTGATTTCATTACAAATGCAGCTGATAAAGCAAATCCAAAATCCAAATCTCATCCAACAAAACACAAAGTCCCATGGTGGTCTGAAAAACTAACAGAATTAATTAAAATAAAACACCAAATTGGAAGATGATTAGATAATTTGAATGGAAAATTCAGTAAATTAAACAAAGCATTACCGATATTAGAAGGAACCTTACAAAAACTGACTATATTATGATTAGAAATTAATACATTAAAACCTCTATATAACAAAATATCTGCAAAATTTAAAAGAGAAGTAATTCAAGGAAGAATCATTTCATGGAGAAAATATGTATCAGATCTCTCTGATAATACTCCCATAAAAAAATATGGGAAAAATTCAGGAAAATAAATGGTACCCATGTTAAACCACCTAGACATGCCATAATAAAAGATGGGAAAAGAATACTTGATCCTAAAGAAATTAGTAATGTAATAGGTGAAAATTTAGCAAAAGTAAGTAGCAACAAAAATTTAGATGAGCATTTCCGCACAAAGAAAAATAATATAGAATTAATAACAATAAATTTTGAAACAGTAGAAGATATATATTATAATAGAAAATTTAGTATGGAAGAGCTAGAATTTGCTCTGTTGAACAGCAATAAATCTGCCCCTGGAGGTGACAATATTTGTTTTGAAATGATATGCCATTTAGCACCTTTGGCAAAGACATACTTGTTAGAGTTTTATAACCACTTATGACTTAGAAATTTATTTCCCGATGAATGGCGTAAAGCTATAATTATTCCAATCCCCAAACCTGGAAAAGATCCCAGTAATGTAAACAATTACAGACCAATTTCTTTAACAAGTTGTTTGTGCAAATTACTAGAGAAAATGGTAAATGCTCGACTAACATGGCACATACGAGAAAATAAAATTTTAACTCCCACTCAGTTCGGGTCACAGTGTAACAGGTCTACATTAGATTCTCTGTCTAACTTAGAAGATCACATACGAAGAAGATTTGAACGAAAACAAAATAATGACTATAGCCGTGTTTTTTGACATTGAAAAAGCATATGATACTACATGGAGGTATGCAATATCAAAAACGTTACATGAAAATAACATCCGTGGACATTTACTTAGGTTTATCCAAAACTTCCTGACAAATCGCAGTTTTCAGGTGAGAATTGATGATGTTCTGTCTAGAACATTTCCTCTTGAAAATGGTGTTCCACAGGGAAGCGTCCTTAATGGCACACTGTTTACTTTAGCAATTAATGATATCAGTAATAATCTACCTACTGGTATTAAAAGTAACCTGTATATGGATGATTTTGCCATATATTATTCAGCATCTCGAATAAAACATGCAGAACGAATCATTAATAAAAGCATAATAAAAATAGATGAATGGGCTTTATCTGAAGGCTTTAAATTTTCCATAGATAAAACCCAAGCAATCATGTTTTATAAAAATAAAAAGTGGATAAAAGGAGAAGAAATAGACTTAAAAATCAGAAAGTATACCAATTGGCCAAACAGCAAAATTTTTAGGATTAGTATTTGACACTCACATGAACTGGAAAGCCCACATAACTTACATGAAATCAAAATGTAAAAGAGCATTAAACCTAATTAAAAAAACTATCGAACACTACTTGGGGAGCCGATAGACATACCCTTACTTTATTGTATAAAGCAACAGTGCTGTCTATCATTGATTATGGCTCGGCATCAGACGCAACGCTGCAAACAGTAGACCCAGTTCATAATGAGGGCCTTAGAATATGTTCAGGAGCTTTTCGATCATCACCAACATCTTCTTTACAAGTTGAATGTGGTGAACTACCTCTGTCTCTCCATAGAGAGCTAGTAACAATGAAGAGTGCTCTGAGAATTCAGACATGATTCCCCAACCAAATAATTATTTGAATTAAGAGATGTGTTTATAATAAGTCATCCACGTTCTTTCCCAATTAGAGCTAGAAGATTATTTTAGTCGCTAAATATATATACATATATATATATATATATATATATATATATATATATATATATATATATATATATATATATATATATATATATATATATATATATATATATATATATATATATTATACAGTTACCTTTAATATTAAAATTGCCTCCTCCTTGGACAATGAATAAAATGAGAATTTGTACACGTTTGAAATATTTATCAAAAAGTCATTCATATACTCCAGAATACCATAGGCAACATGCAGTAGAGCATATAATCCAAAAAGGTCCACGTTATGCAATAGACACTGACGGATCTAAGTCACAATACGGAGTGGGATATGCTGCAGTATCCCAAACCAAAACGTATCAGTTCTCTCTCCCAGAAAAAGCCTTTGTATTTACAGCTGAGTTATGTGCAATAGTATCAGCCATGAAAATAATCAGAGAAGTCTCATGTAATAATTTTGTGATTTATAGCGACTCCAGAAGTGCTATAGAAGCTATTCAAAGCTATAAGCCAAAAAATAATATTGTACAACATATAAAGTTCTCACTCCATAAATTGTATAATAAGGGAAAAAATATTGAAATATGTTGGATCCCTGCCCATGTAGGGATTAAGGGAAATGAAGAGGCTGATAAAGCAGCTAAAGAAGCGGTCCACATGACAAGAACAAATGTAGACATCCCTATCAGTGACTATACAAGATATATAAAAACAGTCATTGTAAAAAAATGGCAAAATATATGGAACGAAGAACCTGAAAATAATGAATTAAAACAGATAAAATCCAGTGTTGGAAAATGGAGTACGTCATATCAGAGAGAGGGACACTCGCAGGTAATTCTGACGCGTCTTCGAATAGGCCATACTCGTTTGACACATGGACACTTAATGAACAGTCTATGTGGCCCTCTTCCCAAATGCCCAGATTGCAATGTGCTGATAACAGTTAAGCATATACTGTGTGAATGTCCAAAATATAACCTGCAGCGATTATCAAATTTTGAAAATAGACCGATAGAAGAAATTTTGTCAGAATCTTCAACATTCTCAATAGCACCCATTTTAATATTCATGAGAAGCTGTGAGTTAATTGGTAAAATATAAAAAATCAATCAATCAGTATAATGAATTTTAAAACAAGTAAATTTTATGATTTTACTTTATTTTGAATTTTAATATACCTTTTTAGTGAGTATATATGGAAGCATGAGTTTAAATGTATTTATTGTGTGAGTGTGTTCCAGTATGAAAGCATATGCCTTTTTACAGTTTTTAATTTCATTTTCATTTTTGTTCATTCATCATTGACAAGTGACCTATTAGGTCCAAGTGCTAGGCTTCTAGCCTAGACTTGTCATTCCATCCTAATCCTTCTGGCCAGCCCTATGAGAGCTGATAGTCAGCTCAGTGGTCTGGTTAAACTATTTTAATAATAATAATTGTGTGACCGGTAGCTCTGCCTCAAAGCCACTTCTTGGGTCTTCTTCGTTTTGCGTAGTAAACACCCTCGGAAAATCTTAGCCAGATAAACTTCAATAGATACAGAAGAGGACAGGGTTCCATACCATAGATAAAAACAAGATATAATTTAGTCAGGGAATGATAGGTCTTAGTTAGAATTAATACAGATAACAGGTTCCTATACAAATACCCGACGTAAAGAAAAATCATATAAAGAAAAGAACTTATAATTTTACTCTAAGGTCCTCAGTGTAGTCGAATCGGCTACCAGGAAAGGTACGATAGTTAACAACAATCCCCTAAAGAAGCAAGAAGACATATCTGCAATTAAGTACCCTGCCAGTGTGCACTTATAAAATTTTACTTAAAATTTTCTCAGGCAGCACAAATTGGCTGACTGAATATCTCTCTCTCTCTCTCTCTCTCTCTCTCTCTCTCTCTCTCTCTCTCTCTCTCTCTCTCTCTCTCTCTCTCTTCATTCAAGTAAGCATTCATAGCCTAACCGAGTGTACGTGACCCTCTTCCAATTGATTAAACCAAATAAAAGAAACACCTCTGTCCCAGAAATAGATGAGGTCAAGTTAAGAGTAATTACAGTGATAAACTGTCGGTCTTGAGTGAGGCCTTTTATCCAGACCTAAGCAGACAGTGGCCTTTTCCCCTCTGCAATAGAAGGGGGTTGTAGCACTGCGGGTACTGGAACCAGACACTCACGAGGGCCTTAAAAAAGCAACTAAATTCACTTTTCCTTCCACAGTGCCTAATCTGAAGCACTGTCATCAACTGAATAGCTTACTTCTCTCTCTCTCTTTTTACCTGCCCTTTCTCTCGCATTCATTTGTTACACTCTGCTGAGGTAGAGTGCATTTCATTACATATAGCCTAGTTGGAGTCAAGTAAGGGGTTCCTAGGAACGCACTGGCACCATAGTGCCACCAACCAAGCAAACTAGAAAAAAAACAAAACCAGCAAAAGGGAACACAGAAGAAAAGTCCTTCTGGTACCTAACCTGCACAAGTACCTAAGAATACTGAGTGCCGCCAGTGTGACCTTTACACGGCACACCCAAACACAGTGCCACCTTTTGAAAGGGTGCCACAGCACTGGAGGGACACTTCCTCGCTGCCCAGGTACGCCCAGTCGACCCGGGTAGACGCCCTTCCCCACTAGAACCATGGCAGCAGAGAATTATAAAGCCTTCCTGGGGCTGGGGACGGCAGCAGGTCTCACCGGATTGGAACTTGCCACATGGGTCAAGGAGCAAATGGACGACTTGGCCAAGCGAGAGAAGGAAGAAAGACTCGAATGGCGGAATTATGAAGCTGAACAGAGGAGGTATGAAGAAAAACGGAGGGCGTATGAAGCCGAACAGAGGGCGTATGAAGAATAACAGAGGCCGTATGAAGCTGAAAAGAGGCAGCTAGAAGACGAAAGAGAAGAAAGGAGAAGACAGCATGAGTTAGCTTTTAAAGAAAATGAGCTCGAGCTGGAAAGAGCAAAAATGCTCCAATCTCAAGCATCTGTTCCCTCATCCCCAAGTGGACTGAGGATGAGCCAGAAGCTGGCTGGAGGAAATCGAAGCTCTCTTCGATAACTACAGCACCACGGAGACGGAGAAGGCCTTAATACTAGCCAAGCATATGGAGGGAAAAGCTAAGGCAGCACTTTGCTCACTGGAGAAGAGCCAGAGAGGCAACATGGTTGAAGTTTGTAGAGTCATCACGAAGGCCTACGAAATAACCCCAGACAGTGGTTCCGAGGTCTTGCCAAGGAAGTCGGCTGGTCCTGGACCGAATGGGTCTGTCACAAGACCTAGTCTGGTACCCGCTGGTTCGACTCCTTGTCTTGCGCAACATTTGAGGACCTCTTCAATCGGACCATGCTGGAAGACCTTTTCCAACACCACTTCGCAGCCACGCTACCTCCTCCACAGAGGCCCCTACTGTAGGAGAACTGTATCAAGACGAAACCCCACCTTCCGCCCAGCGAAGGGGTCAGCAGAAGGGGCACACACTGAACCATTCTCGGCCTACCCCTCTCCAGTCGTGAAGGACTGGCCCACAAAGAGGTCCTCCCTCTCCCCGAAGAGACATTCAGGAAGAGCAGTACCACTGCAGGACGTGCAAGCGGACAGGCCACTCCACAAATTGGGAGGGCTGCCCAAGTAAGCAGTGCCCAGCGGACGCCCCCGAACAAGACTCTCCAAGAGGCTCTGATCTCCAGCTGGGGCAGGAATCTCTGCTGCAGCCAAATTCAAGCCATCCGCAAGGTATTGCACCTCCGGACCCCCTGTCAGACATGCCTGACCCTCAACTGCTGCCAGTGCCACTTGCGAGCACTGAGCAGTGCCCCGCTCCGTCCGGCACAGACATTGAGCCATCAAGTGAGAAGGACCCTGTGCCGGGTCTAATTCATGAGGTGGATCCTCCTCCGGAAGATTCAGGATTCCCCACACCATTGATCATCGCAACCGGAGAGCCTCCGGCACCCGACACTTCTTCCTCACCAAATCTGTCCTCAGAGGATGAACCCCTGGAGGATCAAACTGTTACACCTTCTCTGGGAGACCAGGAACTGGCCTCCTCGGACGCAGAGGTCGAGATCGCTCTTGCTCCGGTTGTCGCAGCAGCTGGAGTAGAGAGCCCTCCTGTAGCTTCTGAAGTTACCCGACCTCACGCCCGCAAGCCCTTCTGGCCTTTCCCCAGAGTCGGTGCCCTCATCACCTCATCACCTCCTAGGTCTGATACAGATAGGCCTTGGAGGAACTCGAAGAAGAAGGGACGGAAGAGAGCCCAGTAGTTGCCGAGCCATGAGCTCATCCTGGCAATAGTGCCCTCTCGGCACAGTGCCCTACCATCTTAGAGTGATACTGGCCCCATGCCCAGAGGAGGTAGCCAGTGTGATCTCTTTCTCATACATAGCCTAGACCAGATTAAGTACTGTACATCAGACTAGTAACCTTGTCCCTTCCACTTTCCATCGAGCTGCAGTAATCATAAGTAGTGTAACTAAACTCTGACAATCTTAACTATTGTGAAAAGAGCCACTATGCTCATGACACGCATGGCCTAAGACCTCAGTGAGGTAAACATTTATCATATGAGGCAAACCTCATGAATTAACTAGTAATTACTAATTGTATTGAACACAAAACCTTGTAATTTAGTTAGAACATTATCTCTGGACATTGGTGCTAAGGTTTATCATAGCTAGGATAGGTTTAGGCTAGGGAATACAATAGAAAGTACCACTAGGCTAGGACCATCAAAACATCACGATTATAGGAGGTAGCATGTACCATAACCTGAAAATTTCAGGAACTCCAGTACAGTTAGATGGACCACGGATTCCAGGGGGGTCTAGTTCTGGGAATAGGACTCTCGGCATTCTGTCCGGTTTGCCCATAATGTGATTAGGGTGGGGATGATTGTATTCTAGTAATGCTCTCAGTCCTATCAAGCGGGTTGGCTTACACTTGAGCCACTCTAATCATGTTGTGCCATCCCCTTTGGGGTAGGGTAGGGATGCGGACATTTGGGAGTCGGTTCTCACTTGTGCCATTAGTGGAGGAATGAACTCCATGAAAGGCTGATGATATCTTTTAAGGTTTTCAGGTTTATTTTTTTATTTTTTTTTTTTATTTATTTATTTTTTTTTTTTTTCTTTCCTTCAACCTTTATGAAAGTAGTGTCAAAGATTTAAGTACCCCTAGACCCTCTGATGGCATTGACTCGGCACTGATGATGACCGCTGCTCCAGCACAGAGCAAATCTAGCATGGAAATGGACAATTCTCAGGATAATCCAAATAATCAAAACCAGACTGGTAACCTTAGAACCTTAATACCCTATAAACTCCCAAAAAGAGTAAATATCGATCTTGACCAACCTTGACTCACTTCGACTCCCTCTTTGGGAGTGGAAGTTGGTCAAGGTTTCTAACCATGGAAACTGACCAAAATATTTCAGCCCTAAAACTAGAAAATTATTTATTAAATAGGCATCCAACGACAGAAATGTCGTTTAGACAAATAAAGGAAAAAACTTGGCTTATAGAAGCCACAACAAAAAAATCAGTCCGAGGACTATTTGTCTCTAAAAAAATATGGACAATATCAACATTAAAGTAAAAAAAAAATGATACTATGAACAGCATTCAGGGTACCATTGTACTTCCTGAAAACAATAACGAACCAGTCGATAAGAAAATGCTATTGGACTCTCTTAAAAAAGATACCCAAATGTCCAAGATTGTGAGGTATATGCTCTATCAAGTAAGAACAAAATAGACAAACGTTAAAAATAGCAAAAATAAAATTTGAGGGTGAAGATCTACCTCAAAAAATAAAAATATTAGGCCAAAATAGAGAGTTAAGACCCTATGTCCCAAAACCACTGCAATGTCAAAATTGCACTAAGTATGGGCACACAAAAAAAATTGTAGAAATGAACCTGTATGTGCTTATTGTGGATCTACTGAACATACCACACAATGGAAGTGCAGTGAACCAAAATGTGTGAAACTGGGGCAAAATCACCATGCAAGATCCAAAGAATGCATGTATTACATATACAATACTGAATTGAAAATACTACAAGAACGAACAGGTATGTCTATAAAAGAGGCTAAATTGGAATTAAAAGTGAGAGGAATGCAAGATCCATCTAAGAAACATTCATATTCCTCAATAACAAGAGCAAAAAATGAAACAAAAATGGAAACAGATAGAAGTAACAGAGCACAGAAAAGTAAATCTCAAGAAAAAATTAATAATTTAGAAATAAAAAATAAAATAGAGAATAAAGAAACAGGTACAAATGAGATGGATAATATTTTATCCAATTCATTTGAAATATTAATGCAAATAGACACACAGGAAGATGCTGCTACTAAAGTGACAGAAGAGGGTAGAGATAGACAGGAAATTAAAGATAAAAAAAGGCCTTTGGAGAGAACACCACCCAAAACGAAGAAACCAACTATTATTAGAGAAACATCAGTTAAACCAAAGATAAAGGAGATGAAAAAGAACAAAAAACAAAAAAACTAAGAATATACCTTTATCTCCTAAAATAATAATAGAACCTATGAAGGCAAATGTCGAGAACACTGAAGAAGTGAAAGAGAATCATACCATAGATGATAATGATTATGTCAAGGAGAAGAGATTACTCCTTCTCCAGTAATTGGAACAAGAGCAAATGAAAAGAGAAATACACATGATAATACTTGTGGATGTAATGATTGTTTCATTGAATTATGCAATAACAACAAAAGCATAACAAAAGATGGTTTAACAAACATTATAAGAAATTTTATGAAATATAGAAAAAAAAGAAAACACAGATTTGAGTAACCATGAAAAGGGTGCATGTGCATTGAGCACTTAGTCTATTATAAAGAAAAACAGATGAATGTCGTGAGTAAATTATTAGAAAAATTCCAAATTGATAATACAAAAAAGAGAGTAAAACCTGACCGCTATAAAAATATTTTCAATAGTTATATTATACAATGGAACGTAAATGGTCTACAGACCAGATTACACCTAGAGAAATACAACGGTTATTAAAAGAATATGAACCAATGATATTATGTTTGCAACATGTCAACAAAACAATATTAACGATAGGTAAATATACCTTAGCATCTGCATCAAGAGAGGAAGAGGGAAATTTAGGTACTGCTATATATGTACATAACAAAGTATGTTATGACAAAGTACCTGTAAAATTTACTGATCTGCAAACGTCGAGTATTAGAATACGAATAAAAACGATAATTATGTAATTCATAATTTGTACAATCAACCTAATAAAAATTATGACGTTGACAAAATCAAAGAATTACTTAATAATACTAAGGAACCAATGTTAATAGTAGGTGATTTTAATGCCCACAACTCAATGTGGGACTGTAATTGTACAGAATCAAATAGAGCAGGAATTAAAATAGAGGAATTCATAGATTCATATGACATGTGCTGTATAAATGATGACGAAATCAGCACATATTTTTCTAAAACACATGGAACATATTCCTCAATTGACTTAACTCTATGTACAACAGACATAGTAGACAGATTGGACTGGAATACAGTTGATGACTTGCATACAAGTGATCATTTCCCAATATTAATTTCTTTATTACAAAATAACCCCACCAAACATGCCCCTCGATATAACATTTATAAAGCAGATTGGGAACAATATGAATTCCACACCAGGAATATCCCACCATTTGAATATTTGAAAGACCATAATGAAACTAATAAATTTCTTGTTGATTTCATTACAAATGCTGCTGATAAAGCAATACCAAAATCCAAATCTCATCCAACAAAACACAAAGTCCCATGATGGTCTGAAAAACTAACAGAATTAATAAAATAAAACACCAAATTGGAAGACGACTTAATAATTTGAATAGAAAATTCAGTAAATTAAACAAAACGTTACCAATATTAGAAGGAACCTTACAAAAACTGACTATATTATTATTAGAAATTGATACATTAAAACCTCTGTATAATAAAATATCTGCAAAGTTTAAAAGAGAAGTAATACAAGGAAGAATCATTTCATGGAAAAAATATGTATCAGATCTCTCTAAAATACTCCCATACAAAAAATATGGGAAAAATTCAGGAAAATAAATGGTACCCATGTTAAACCACCTAGACATGCCATAATAAAAGATGGGAAAAGAATACTTGATCCTAAAGAAATTAGTAATGTAATAGGTGAAAATTTAGCAAAAGTAAGTAGCAACAAAAATTTAGATGAGCATTTCCGCACAAAGAAAAATAATATAGAATTAATAACAATAAATTTTGAAACAGTAGAAGATATATATTATAATAGAAAATTTAGTATGGAAGAGCTAGAATTTGCTCTGTTGAACAGCAATAAATCTGCCCCTGGAGGTGACAATATTTGTTTTGAAATGATATGCCATTTAGCACCTTTGGCAAAGACATACTTGTTAGAGTTTTATAACCACTTATGGCTTAGAAATTTATTTCCTGATGAATGGCGTAAAGCTATAATTATTCCAATCCCCAAACCTGAAAAGATCCCAGTAATGTAAACAATTACAGACCAATTTCTTTAACAAGTTGTTTGTGCAAATTACTAGAGAAAATGGTAAATGCTCGACTAACATGGCACATACGAGAAAAATAAAATTTTAACTCCCACTCAGTTCGGGTCACAGTGTAACAGATCTACATTAGATTCTCTCTGTAACTTAGAAGACCATATACGCCGAGGTTTTGAACGAAAACAAATTACTGTAGCTGTCTTTTTGACATTGAAAAAGCATACGATACTACATGGAGGTATGCTATATTAAAAACTTTACAAAACAACAACATCTGGGACATTTACCTAGGTTTATACAAAACTTTTGACAAATTGCAGTTTTCAGGTGAGAATTGATGATGTTCTGTCTAGAACATTTCCTCTAGAAAATGGTGTTCCACAGGGAAGCGTCCTTAGTGGCACACTGTTTACGTTAGCAATTAATGATATCAGTAAAAATCTACCTACTGGTATTAAAAGTAACCTGTATATGGATGATTTTGCCATATATTATTCAGCATCTCGAATAAAACATGCAGAACGAATCATTAATAAAAGCATAGTAAAAATAGATGAATGGGCTTTATCTGTAGGCTTTAAATTTTCCATAGATAAAACCTCAAGCAATCATGTTTTATAAAAATAAAAAATGGAAAAAAGGAGAAGAAATAGACTTAAAAATCAGAAACCATAGTATACCAATTGGCCAAACAGCAAAATTTTTTAGATTAGTATTTGATACTCACCTGAACTGGAAAGCCCACATAACATACATGAAATCAAAATGTAAAAGAGCATTAAACCTAATTAAAAACTGTCGAACACTACTTGGGGAGCCGATAGACATACCCTTACTTTATTGTATAAAGCAACAGTGCTGTCTATCGTTGATTATGGAAGTGAAATATATGGCTCGGCATCAGACGCAACGCTGAAAACGGTAGACCCAATTCATAATGAGGGTCTTAGAATATGTTCAGGAGCTTTTCGATCATCACCAACATCATCTTTACAAGTTGAATGTGGTGAACTACCTCTGTCTCTCCATAGAGAGCTAGTAACGATGAAGAGTGCTCTGAGAATTCAGACAAATGATTCTCCAACCAAAAAATTATTTGGATTAAGAGATGTGTTTATAAACAATCATCCACCTTCTTTCCCAATTAGGGCTAGAAGATTGTTTGAGTTGCTAAATATGTATATACAATTACCTGTAATGTTAAAATTGCCTCCTCCTTGGACAATGAATAAAGTGAGAATTTGTATACACTTGAAATATTTATCAAAAAATCATTCATATACTCCAGAATACCAAAGACAACATGCAGTAGAGCATATAATCCGAAAAGGTCCACATTACGCAATATACACTGACGGATCTAAATCGCAATACAGAGTGGGATATGCTGCAATATCCCAAAACAAAACGTATCAGTTCTCCTTCCCAGACAAAGCCTCTGTATTTACAGCTGAGTTATGTGCAATAGTATCGGCCATAAAAATAATTAGAGAAGTCTCATATAATAATTTTGTAATTTATAGCGACTCCAGAAGTGCTATAGAAGCTATTCAAAGCTATAATCCCAAAAATAATATTGTACAACATATAAAGTTCTCACTCCATAAATTGTATAATAAGGGAAAAAATATTGAAATATGTTGGATCCCTGCCCATGTAGGGATTAAGGGAAATGAAGAGGCTGATAAAGCAGCTAAAGAAGTGGTCCACATGACAAGAACAAATGTAGACATCCCTATCAGTGACTATACAAAATATATAAAAACAGTCATTGTAAAAAAATGGCAAAATATATGGAACAAAAAACCTGAAAATAATAAATTAAAACAGATAAAATCCAGTGTTGGAAAATGGAATTCGTCATATCAAAGAGAGAGACAAGCACAAGTGATTCTGACACGTCTTCGAATAGGCCATACTCGTTTGACACATGGACACTTAATGAACAGTCCATGTGGCCCTCTTCCCAAATGCCCAGATTGCAATGTGCTGATAACAGTTAAGCATATACTGTGTGAATGTCCAAAATATAACCTGCAGCGATTATCAAATTTTGGAAATAGACCGATAGAAGAAATTTTGTCAGAATCTTCAACGTTCTCAATAGCACCCATTTTAATGTTCATGAGAAGCTGCAAATTAATTGGAAAAATATAAGAAAAAAAAATCAATCAGTATAATGAATTTTAAAACAAGTAAATTTTATGATTTTACTTAATTTATTTTAAATTTTAATATACCTTTTAGTGAGTATGTATGGAAAGCATGAGTTTAAATGTATTTATTGTGTGAGTGTGTTCCAGTATGAAAGTGTATGCCTTTTTACAGATTTAATTTCATTTTCATTTTCGTTTATCATCATTGACAAGTGACCTATTAGGCCCCAGTGCTAGGCTTCTAGCCCAGACTTGTCATTCCATCCTAATCCTTCGGGCCAGCCCTATGAGAGCTGATGGTCAGCTCAGTGGTCTGGTTAAACTATTTTAATAATAATAATAATAATAGTACAGTTAATGAATTATGTAAAAATAATGATCCAAGCTCATATCCTATCTAATGGTTAGGTAGATCCGAGCCAAGTAGGCTACAAGGACAAATCTGCTCAGGGGAGAAGAAAAACCTAATAGAGGCTCAACAGCTTGTTTAGTACAGACCTTCAAATTAAAGGGAGTGAAGGCCCTTGCAAAGGGGGACTTTTATAAATATTCTGCTGTTTGCCCTCTATGCATTTATTGTAGGAAAATAATGTTAACAAAGACCAGAAGGCGTCCTCACATAGGCAGAGATAGGCTGTGTAGTTCCAAAAAAAAAAAAAAAAGTCTTTGTGGTATTAGGGACCTAACCCACAGGGAGGGTTTTCACTCAGTAATCTCTAGTAAAGGTAGTCTTAAGCTGTCTTTTCCTTTATCCTATGCATTCGGCGAAGTCTTTGTCAAATTTCAAATTTGCCTGGGGCATAGGGATGGACGCTACCAACCGCCTTGCTTGACCTGAGACGTGCAGAGAGAAATTTGCGTGCGTGCGAGAGGCACGTGTCTTGTAGTCCTCTCCTTCTGACTGTGTTTCCTTGATATTAGTGAATTGGGAAGACTGCTATTATCAAGACTTCCGATCGTCCATTGTATGTGCAAACAACTTTTCGTCCACGGTAGGTCTGATTCTTTTGGCAAAGTTTCGCCGAT
>NW_027100723.1:1180179-1225179 GCF_040412425.1 Macrobrachium rosenbergii | reverse complement strand
TATTATTAGAGATACATCCATTAAAATAAAGGCAGGAGAAACCCCAAGAAAGAACATAAACCAAATAATAAGAAAATACCTTTGTCTCCTAAAGTAATAATAAAACCAATAGAAACAGATACCCAGAACATCAAAGAAATAGTAGAGGAACAAACTATTGACAAAATGATTATGTGATGGGAGAAGAGATTACCCCATCACCAACAATAGGTGCAGCAAGAGTAAATGAAAAAAATATGACACACGAAAACACATGTGGATGTAATGAATGCTTCATTGAACTGTGCAACAAAAATGAAAAAATAACAAAAGACAATTTAACAAACACTATACGAAATTTTATAAGTTACAGAAATAAAGAAACTACTAGTTTGGACACTCACGAAAAGGGCTGTATGTGCATTGGACACATAATGTCTTATAAAGAAAAACAAATAAATATTGTAAATAGGATTTTAGAAAAATGCAGATTGATGATCCACAAAAAAGAAAATAACACTTGAACACACTAACGTTATACTTTCAATAATTATATTATTCAATGGAACGTAAATGGTCTACAGACCAGATTACATTTGGGAGAAATACAACGATTACTAAAGGAATATGAGCCAATGATAATATGTTTACAACATGTCAACAAAACAATACCAACAATAGGTAAATATACCTTAGTATCTACATCTAGAGAAGAAGAAGGAAATTTAGGTACTGCTATATATGTACATAACAAAGTATGTTATGACAGAGTACCTGTAAATTTTACTGACTTGCAAATATCAAGTATTAAAATACGAATAAAAATGATAATTACATAATTTATAACTTATATAACCAACCTAATAAAAGTTATGATATTGACAAACTTAAAGATTTACTTAACAATACCAAGGAACCTACATTAATAGTAGGTGATTTTAACGCCCACAACCCAATATGGGACTGTCATTGTACAAACTCAAATAGAATAGGTAGTAAAATAGAAGAGTTCATGGATTCCAACAACATGTGCTGTATAAATGATGACGAAATTAGCACATATTTTTCAAAAACACATGGAACATTTTCCTCAGTAGACTTAACTTTATGTACAACAAGCATAGTTGACAGATTGGATTGGAATACAGTTGATGACTTGCACACCAGTGATCATTTCCCAATATTAATTTCCTTATTGCAAAATAATCCTGCAAAACATGTCCCTCACTATAACATCTATAAAGCAGATTGGGAGCGATATGAAATGCACACTAGAAATATCCCACAGTTTGAATATTTAAAAGATCATAATGAAACTAATAAATTTCTTGTTGATTTTATTAAAAATGCTGCTGATAAAGCAATACCAAAGTCAAAACCCCATCCAACAAAACACAAAGTTCCCTGGTGGTCTGATGAGTTAACAGAATTAATAAAATATGAAACACTCAATAGGGAAGACGATTAGATAATTTGAATAGAAAGTTCAATAAAATTAAATAAAACATTACCGATATTAGAAAGAACTTTACAAAAATGACTGTATTATTACTAGAAATTGATACATTAAAACCTGTATACAACAAATTATCTGCAAAATTTAAAAAAGAAGTAATTCAAGGAAGAATCATTTCATGGAGGAAATACATATCAGATCTCTCTAATAATACTCCCATACAAAAAATATGGGAAAAATTCAGGAAAATAAATGGTACCCATGTCAAACCACCTAGACATGCCATATTAAAAGATGGGAAAAGAACACTTGATCCAAAAGAAATAAGTAATATAATGGGAGAAAATTTAGCAAATGTAAGTAGTGATAAGAATTTAGATGAACACTTCTGCACAAAAAAAAATAAAATAGAATTAATGACAATAAATTTTGAAACAATTGACGATATATATTATAATAGAAAATTTAGTATGTCAGAGATGGAATATGCTCTCTCGAACAGCAATAAATCTGCTCCTGGAGGTGACAATATTTGTTTTGAGATGATCTGCCACTTAGCACCTTTGGCAAAGTCATACTTATTAGAGTTTTATAATCATTTATGGCTTCGAAATTTATTTCCAGATGATTGGCATAAAGCTATAATAATTCCAATCCCCAAAACCTGGAAAGGATCCCAGCAATGTAAATAATTACAGACCAATTTCTTTAACAAGCTGCTTATGCAAATTGTTAGAGAAAATGGTAAATGCTCGACTAACATGGCACATTGAGAAAATAAAATTTTAACTCCCACTCAGTTTGGGTCTCAGTGTAACAGATCCACATTGGATTCTCTCTGTAACTTAGAAGACCATATACGTAGAGGTTTTGAACGAAAACAAATTACTGTAGCTGTCTTTTTGACATTGAAAAGGCATACGATACCACATGGAGGTATGCTATATTAAAAACTTTACAAAACAACAACATCCGTGGGCATTTACCTAGGTTTATACAGAACTTTTTGACAAACCGCAATTTTCAGGTGAGAATTGATGATGATCTGTCTAGAACATTTCCACTTGAAAAACGGTGTTCCACAGGAAGCGTCCTTAGTGGAACACTGTTTACTTTAGCAATTAATGATATCAGTAAAAATCTACCTATTGGCATTAAAAGTAACCTATACATGGATGATTTTGCCATATATTATTCAGCATCCCGAATAAAACATGCAGAACGAATCATTAATAAAAAGCATAGTAAAAATAGATGAATGGGCCTCATCTGTAGGCTTTCAATTTTCCATAGATAAAACTCAAGCAATCATGTTTTATAAAAATAAAAAGTGGAAAAAAGGTGAAGAAATAGATTTAAAAATCAAAAACCATAGTATACCAATTGGCCAAACAGCAAAATTTTTGGGATTAGTATTTGATACCCACTTGAACTGGAGAGCCCACATTACATATGTAAAATCTAAAAGTAAAAGAGCATTAAATCTAATTAGAAAACTATCGAACACTACTTGGGGAGCCGATAGACATACCCTTACTGTGCTGTATAAGGCAACAGTTCTGTCCATCATTGATTATGGAAGTGAAGTATATGGCTCGGCATCTGACGCAGTTCTGAAAATGTTAGACCCTGTTCACAACGAAGGCCTTAGAATATGCTCAGGAGCCTTTAGATCATCACCAAAATCATCGCTACAAGTTGAATGTGGTGAACTGCCTTTGTCTCTCCATAGAGAGCTAGTAACAATGAAAAGTGCTTTAAGAATTCAAACAAGTGATTCTCCAACCAAAAATTATTTGAATTAAGAGATGTATTTATAAACAACCATCCACCACCTTTCCCAATTAGAGCTAAAAGATTGTTTGAGTCGCTGAATATAAATATACAAGTGCCTGTAATAGTAAAATCACCTCCTCCTGGACAATGAATAAAACGAGAATTTGCACACACCTCAAGTATTTATCAAAAAGTAATTCATGTACAACAGAACACCATAGACAGCATACAATAGAGCATATAAACCGAAAAGGTCCACATTATGCAATATATACAGATGGATCTAAATCAGAACACGGAGTAGGATATGCTGCAGTGTCCCAAGACAAAACTTATCAGTTCTCCTTGCCCAATAATGCTTCTGTATTTACAGCAGAATTGTATGGAATTGCATCAGCTATAAAAATAATTAAAGAATCATCATTCAATAATTTTGTGATTTTCAGTGATTCAAGAAGCGCTATAGAAGCTATTCAAAGTTACAAATCTAATAATAATATAGTACAACAAATTAAATTATATCTCCATAAATTATATAATAATGGAAAAAATGTAGAAATATGTTGGATCCCTGCGCATGTAGGGATCAAAGGAAATGAAGAAGCAGACAAAGCAGCTAAAGCAGCAACTCACATGACAAGATCAAATGTGAATATCCCTGTTACAGATTATGTAACTCACATAAAAATGGGTATCATAAAAAAATGGCAACATATATGGGATGAAGAACCTGTAAGTAATAAACTGAAAGAATTAAAACCTAATGTTAAAAAATGGAGTTCATCATATCAAAGAGAGAGACACGCACAAGTAATTTTAACACGCCTCAGAATAGGCCATACTCGTCTGACACATGGGCACTTAATGAGCAGCCCACATGGCCCGGCTCCCGAGTGCTCAGAATGCAGAGTATTAATAACGGTCAGACATGTGTTACGTGAATGTCCAAAGTATGACCGACAACGAATGTCTACTTTTGGAAATAGGTCAGTGAAAGAAATTTTGTCAGAATCTTTCACATTTTCAATCATTCCAATTTTGATGTTCTTGAAAAACTGTAATTTAATTAACAAAATATAAAAATAAGTAAATAATAAAAATATGAAAATCCTTTTAACATTTGAATTTTACAAAAAAGAAGAATTTTTAAAATTTTGTTTAATTTATATTCTGAATTTTAATATACCGTTTTAGTATGTATGTAAGGAAGTCTGAGTAAATGTATTTATTGTATGAGAGCATGTGCCTATGTACAGTTTTTAATTTCATTTTAATTCATTCATCTTAGTATTGGATGATCTATTGGGTCCTAGCACTTGACTTCAGGCCTAGACCTAGTATTTTAATCAAATCCTTCGGGCCAGCCCTATGAGAGCTGAAAGTCAGCTCAGTGGTCTGGTTAAACTACTTTAATAATAATAATAATATAAGGTTTTATAATATAGTAAGCCATTTTACAAGTGTAATATGAATCTCTGAAAATTTTGATGTTTTGTTTGCAGATTCGTCGTTTGTTGTGAGATATGATTTTAAAATGTTTTTTCTCACAGATAAATTGTGTATCATGTGATCTTAAAATGTCTTGATATGTTTTTTCCATTTGTTTAATATATTGTGCAATGCATTAAAGTGGACTTGAATTCTTAACGTGCTGTGGAGGGAGAGATATTTTTGAACCATTATCGCTTACCCGCTTCCTGTATTTACACAAGTGTTTGGAGAAAGGCAAGGGCTTCTTTGGTTATCGTTGATGAGTTTGACAGCTATCGGCAAATTGCTTGTTACACATTTGTTCTGTGTGCCTATTCTGAATTTATTATCTTGGCCTATGTCTATTATATGTTCCCATGATCTTGAGTAGAAAGACTGAGGAACACAGGCAGTTGAAGTAGACATGCTGACAACCAACCAAGAATTTGGTCCAAAATCGCTTCTTTTTGTTTGCTCAGGTGGTTTGAGTGAGCGGATGGTGTCAATCATTGATAAGAGCTCTGGCATATTTCCTTGTGAGCCTTAGAATTCTCTGTGTGTATTCTTTGGGTATTCTGGGAGGAGAGGAATAAGGTGTTCTGAGAATTCCCTATGTGTATTCTTTGAGTATTACTGAACCAGAAACAGTCAGTCAGGAAAAGGGGTTCCTGGGATAAGCTTCTCTTACTCTCTCTCTCTCTCTCTCTCAATTACCATTCATGTATAAGGGTGTTATACTGGTTGCTCTACTGTTTGTAAAAGTTTTGTTAAATTCCCCCCTCGTTTTGGGACCACCTTGATGTGGTGAGGGGGCTCTTGAACCCAAGGAATCTGCTCCCGGGTTTAAGTCCAAGAGTCCCACATGCCATTATATATTGGTTTGGATTAAATTCTGTGGAATTTTCCACTGTTACTAAAATTTATTGGACCTGATAAACAGGAAAAGATATCATAGCTGGGAATTGGTTTATATCCGAAGTTAAATAGTGGGAACTGTGGTAGGACCATCAACTGCCCGATAATGTTCGGACTTGAGAGATATCAGGCGGAACTATTCTATAGGGCTGGACCACGGATTCCAGGGGGCTCTGGTTCTAGGGATAGGACTCTTGGCATTCTATCTGGTTTGCCCATAACATGATTAGGGTGGGGATGATTGTATTCTTGAAATACTCTCAGTCGTAGCAAGCAGGTTTGGCTTACACTTGGGCCACTCTAATGATGTTGTGCCATCCCCTATGGGGTAGGGTAGGGACGCAGACATTTGGGAGTCCGTTCTCACTTGTGCCATTGGTGGAAGAATAAACCCCATGAAAGGCTGATGATATCTTTTTAAGGTTTGCAGGTTTATTTATTTATTTATTTTTTTTATTTCTTCAATCTTAATGCTCAGTTGTGTTAAAGATTCAAGCACCCCTGAACCCTTTGATAGTAGTGACTCAGCACAGTTGACAACCGCAGGAACCTCCTCTGACCTCTCTCAGGAAAAATCAGGAAAGAATATGAACGTAATTACACTGGAGCCCTATGCTCCAATGAAAAACAAACCAAAAAATAAAACAAATATCTTGACCCAACCTTGACCCACTTCGACTCCCTCTTTGGGAGTGGAAGTTGGTCAAAATTCCTGACCTTAGAAACGGAGAAAAAAATATCAGCATTGAAACTGGAAAACTTCCTATTGAATCGACATTCAACTACTGAAATGTCATTCAGACGAGTAAAAGAACAGATGTGGTTGATAGAAACCACAATAAGAAATCAATCAGAAAATTACTTAAATATAAAAAATATTGACAAGGTAAAAGTACATGTCAAAAAACATGACAATATGAACAGTGTACAGGGTACCATAGTACTCTCTGATAATGATGAACCAATAGAAAAGAAAATATTGCTAGATTCCCTTAAAAAAAGGTACAACAATATACAAGATTGCGAAATATACGACATAGAAAGTAGACGGGGTAATGGAAAAACACTAAGAATAGTAAAGATGAAATTTGAAGGCCATGAATTACCCTTAAAAATTAAAATCTTGGGCCAAAGCAGAGAACTGAGACCGTATGTTCCAAAACCACTACAGTGCCAAAACTGTAGTATGTATGGACATACAAGGAAAAATTGCCGTAATACATCTGCATGTGCGTACTGTGGATCTGACAAACATGCCACACAGTGGAGGTGTGGTGAACCAAAATGCGTGAACTGTGGACAAAATCACCATGCAAGATCTAAGGAATGTATGTATTATTATTATTAAAATAGTTTAACCAGACCACTGAGCTGACCATCAGCTCTCATAGGGCTGGCCCGAAGGATTAGGATGGAATGATAAGTCTAGGCTAGAAGCCTAGCACTGGGACCTAATAAGTCACTTGTCAATGATGATGAATGAAAATGAAATTAAAAGCTGTAAAAAGGTATACGCTTTCATACTGGAACACACTCATACAATAAATACATTTAAACTCATGCTTCCATACATACTCACTAAAAAGGTATATAAAAATTCAAAATAAATTAGTAAAATCATAAAATTTACTTGTTTTAAAATTCATTATTCTGATTTTTTTTTTTTTTTTTATATTTTTCCAATTAATTTGCAGCTTCTCATAAACATTAAAATGGGTGCTATTGAGAACGTTGAAGATTCTGACAAAATTTCTTCTATCGGTCTATTTCCGAAATTTGATAATCGCTGCAGGTTATATTTTGGACATTCACACAGTATATGCTTAACTGTTATCAGCACATTGCAATCTGGGCATTTGGGAAGAGGGCCACATGGACTGTTCATTAAGTGTCCATGTGTCAATCGAGTATGGCCTATTCGAAGACGTGTCAGAATTACTTGTGCTTGTCTTTCTCTCTGATATGATGAGCTCCATTTTCCAACACTGGATTTTATCTGTTTTAATTTATTATTTTCAGGTTCTTCGTTCCATATATTTTGCCATTTTTTTACAAGGACTGTTTTTATATATCTTGTATAGTCACTGATAGGGATGTCTACATTTGTTCTTGTCATGTGGACCGCTTCTTTAGCTGCTTTATCAGCCTCTTCATTTCCCTTAATCCCTACATGGGCAGGGATCCAACATATTTCAATATTTTTTCCCTTATTATACAATTTATGGAGAGAGAACTTTATATGTTGTACAATATTATTTTTTTGATTATAGCTTTGAATAGCTTCTATAGCAATTCTGGAGTCGCTATAAATTACAAAATTATTATATGAGACTTCTCTTATTATTTTTATGGCCGATACTATTGCACATAACTCAGCTGTAAATACAGAAGCTTTGTCTGGGAGAGAGAACTGATAAGTTTTGTTTTGGGATACCGCAGCATATCCCACTCCGTATTGTGACTTAGATCCGTCAGTATATATTGCGTAATGTGGACCTTTTCGGATAATATGCTCTGCTGCATGTTGTCTATGGTATTCTGGAGTATATGAATGATTTTTTGATAAATATTTCAAGTGTGTACAAATTCTCATTTTATTCATTGTCCAAGGAGGAGGCGATTTTATTATTACAGGTAATTGTATATGTATATTTAGCGACTCAAACAATCTTGTAGCTCTAATTGGGAAAGAAGGTGGATGATTGTTTATAAACACATCTCTTAATCCAAATAATTTTTTGGTTGGAGAATCATTTGTCTGAATTCTCAGAGCACTCTTCATTGTTACTAGCTCTCTATGGAGAGACAGAGGTAGTTCACCACATTCAACTTGTAAAGATGATGTTGGAGATGATCGAAAAGCTCCTGAACATATTCTAAGGCCCTCATTATGAACTGGGTCTACCGTTTTCAGCGTTGCGTCTGATGCCGATCCATATATTTCGCTTCCATAATCAACAATAGACAGCACTGTTGCTTTATACAATAAAGTAAGGGTATGTCTATCGGCTCCCCAAGTAGTGTTTGATAGTTTTTTAATTAGGTTTAATGCTCTTTTACATTTTGATTTCATGTATGTTATGTGGGCTTTCCAGTTCATGTGAGTATCAAATACTAATCCTAAAAATTTTGCTGTTTGGCCATTTGGTATACTATGGTTTCTGATTTTCAAGTCTATTTCTTCTCCTTTTTTCCACTTTTTATTTTTATAAAACATGATTGCTTGAGTTTTATCTATGGAAAATTTAAAGCCTACAGATAAAGCCCATTCATCTATTTTTATTATGCTTTTATTAATGATTCGTTCTGCATGTTTTATTCGAGATGCTGAATAATATATGGCAAAATCATCCATATACAGGTTACTTTTAATACCAATAGGTAGATTATTACTGATATCATTGATTGCTAAAGTAAACAGCGTGCCACTAAGGACGCTTCCCTGTGGAACACCATTTTCAAGAGGAAATGTTCTAGACAGAACATCATCAATTCTCACCTGAAAACTGCGATTTGTCAAAAGTTTTGGATAAACATAGGTAAATGTCCACGGATGTTATTTTCATGTAACGTTTTTAATATTGCATACCTCCATGTAGTATCATATGCCTTTTCAATGTCAAAAAACACGGCTATAGTAATTTGTTTTCGTTCAAATCCTCTTCGTATGTGATCTTCTAAGTTAGATAGAGAATCCAGTGTCGATCTGTTACATTGTGATCCAAACTGAGTGGGAGTCAAAATTTTGTTTTTTCGAATGTGCCATGTTAGTCGAGCATTTACCATTTTTCTAGTAATTTGCATAGACAACTAGTTAAAGAAATTGGTCTGTAATTGTTTACATTACTGGGATCTTTTCCTGGTTTGGGGATAGGAATAATTATAGCTTTACGCCATTCATTAGGAAATAAATTTCGAAGCCATAAGTGGTTATAAAACTCTAATAAGTATGCCTTTGCCAAAGGTGCTAAATGGCAGATCATTTCAAAACAAATACTGTCACCTCCAGGGGCAGATTTATTGCTGTTCAACAATGCAAATTCTAACTCATCCATATTAAACTTTCTATTATAATAAATATCTTCTATGGTTTCAAAATTTATTGTTATTAACTCTATATTATTTTTCCTAGTTCGGAAATGCTCATCTAAATTTTTTTCGCTACTTATTTTTGCTAAACTTTCACCTATTACATTACTTATTTCTTTAGGATCAAGTATTCTTTTCCCATCTTTTATTATGGCATGTCTAGGTGGTTTAACATGGGTACCATTTATTTTCCTGAATTTTCCCATATTTTTTTGTATGGGAGTATTATTAGAGAGATCTGATACATATTTTCTCCATGAAATGATTCTTCCTTGAATTACTTCTCTTTTAAATTTTGCAGATACTTTGTTATATAGAGGTTTTAATGTATTAATTTCTAATAATAATATAGTCAGTTTTTGTAAGTTTTCTTCTAATATCGGTAATGATTTTTTTATTTTACTGAATTTTCTATTCAAATTATCTAATCATCTCCCAATTTGGTGTTTTACTTTTATTAATTCTGTTAGTTTTTCAGACCACCATGGGACTTTGTGTTTTGTTGGATGACATTTGGATTTTGGTATTGCTTTATCAGCTGCATTTGTAATGAAATCAACAAGAAATTTATTAGTTTTATTGTGGTCTTTTGAATATTCAAATGGTGGGATATCTCTAGTGTGGAATTCATATTGCTCCCAATCTGCTTTATAAATGTTATATTGAGGGACATGCTTAGTGGGGTTATTTTGTAAAAATGAAATTAATATGGGGAAATGGTCACTTGTATGCAGGTCATCAACTGTATTCCAATCTAATCTATCTACTATTTTTGTTGTACATAGAGTTAAGTCGATTGAGGAAAATGTTCCATGTGTTTTAGAAAAATATGTGTTGATTTCGTTGTCATTTATGCAGCAAATGTCATATGAATCTATGAATTCTTCTATTTTACTCCCTGCTCTATTGAGTCTGTACAATTACAGTCCCACATCGGGTTATGGGCATTAAAATCACCTACTATTAATATAGGTTCTTTGGTGTTATTAGGTAATTCTTTAAGTTTGTCTAAGTCATAATTTTTATTGGGTTGGTTGTATAAATTATAAATTACATAATTATCGTTTTTATTCGTATTCTGATACTCGATATTTGCAGATCATTAAAGTTTACAGGTACTTTGTCATAACATACTTTGTTATGTACATATATAGCAGTACCTAAATTTCCTTCTTCCTCTCTAGATGAAGATGCTAAGGTATATTTACCTATTGTTGATATTGTTTTGTTGACATGTTGTAAACATAATATCATAGGTTCGTATTCTTTTAGTAATTGTTGTATTTCTCCTAGGTGTAATCTGGTCTGCAGACCATTTACGTTCCATTGTATTATATAGCTATTGAAAATATTTTATTATAACGGTCGAGTTTTACTCTCTTTTTTGTATTATCAATTTGGATTTTTTCTAATAATTTTCTTACGACATTCATTTGTTTTTCTTTATAATATATCAAGTGCTCAACGCACATGCAACCTTTTTCATGGGTACTCAAATCTGTGGTTTCTTTTTTTCTATATTTCATAAAGTTTCTTATAACGTTTGTTAAGCCATCTTTTGTTATGTTTTTGTTATCGTTGCACAATGCAATGAAACAATCATTGCATCCACAAGAGTTGTCATGTATATTTCTTTCTTTATTTGTTCTTGTTGTGTTAATTATTGGTGATGGAGTAATCTCTTCTCCTTTGACATCTTCACTGTTGTCTAAGGTATGGTTGTCTCCCACTTCTTCGGTATTTTGGATATCTGTATCCATTGGTTTTACTATTATTTTAGGAGATAATGGAATATTCTTAACTAGTTTTTTCTTCTTTCTTCAAATCTCTTGTTTTTGTTTTGACTGACGTTTCTCTAACAATTGTTGGTTTCTTTGTTTTGGGTGGTGTTCTTTCCAATGGCCTTTTTTTATCTTTAATTTCTAGTCTATCAGGTCCTTCCTCCGTTATTTCTGTAGTAGCATCCTCCTGTGTTGTTTCTATTTGCATTAATATTTCAAATGAATTGGATAAAATGTTATCCATATCATTTGTCCCTGTTTCTTTATTCTTTACCATTTTAGTTTTTATTTCTAAGGCATTAATTTCTTCCTGAGAATTACTTTTCTGTGCTCCGTTATTTCTATTTGTATGCATTTTTGTTTCATTATTGGTTTTTGTTGTTAAAGAATATGTACGTTTCTTAGACGGATCTTGAATTCCTCTTACTTTCAATTCTAATTTAGCTTCTTTTACAGACATTCCAGTTCTTTCTTGCAATATTTTCAACTCTGTATTATATATATAATACATACATTCTTTGGATCTTGCATGATGGTTTTGCCCACAGTTTATGCACTTTGGTTCCCCGCACTTCCATTGTGTGGCATGTTCTTCAGATCCACAATACGCGCATACAGGTTCATTTCGACAATATTTTTTCGCATGTCCATATTTACTGTAATTCTGACATTGTAGCGGCTTTGGGACGTATGGTCTTACTTCTCTGGTTTGGCCTAAAATTTTTATTTTCTGAGGTAGGTCTTGGCCCTCAAATTTTATTTTTGCGATTTTTAAGACTTGTTTATTCATCTGTTTACTTGGCAGATCATATAGTTCGCAATCCTGTACTTTGGAGTATCTCTTTTTAAGTGAGTCTAACAGTATTTGCTTTTCAACTGGCTCGTTATTATTCTCAGGAAGTACAATGGTACCCTGAATACTGTTCATAGTATCATGTTTTTTTTATTTTTATATTTATGTTATCTATATTTTTTATTGATAAATAACTTTCAGATTGACTTTTTGTCGTGGCCTCTATAAGCCAAGTCTTTTCTTTTATTTGTCTAAACGACATTTCAGTCGTAGTGTCTGCTTAATAAATAATTTTCCAACTTGAGTGCTGATATTTTCTGGTCCGTTTCTAGGGTTAGAAACCTTGACCAACTGTCCCTCCCAAAGAAGGAGTCAAAGTGAGTCAAGGTTGGGTCAAGACGGTATTTACTTTTTACTGGTTTCCTTTGTACTGGAGCATATGGTTCCAGTGTTATTGCATTTTGAATTTGTTTTGACTTTTCTAAAGAAGGGTTGTCAGATGAGGTTCCAATGGTTGTCAACCGTGCCGATTCGCTACCATCAAAGGGTCCAGGGGTACTCAAATCCTTAAACTTACTTGTCATAAAGATTGGAGGAAAAAAAAAAAAAAAAAAAAAAATAAACCTGAAAACCTTAAAAAGATATCATCAGCCTTTCATGGAGTTCATTCCTCCACTAATGGCACAAGTGAGAACCGACTCCCAAATGTCCGCACCCTACCCTACCCCAAAGGGGATGGCACAACATGATTAGAGTGGCTCAAGTGTAAGCCAACCCGCTTGATAGGACTGAGAGCATTACTAGAATACAATCATCCCCACCCTAATCACATTATGGGCAAACCGGACAGAATGCCGAGAGTCCTATTCCCAGAACTAGACACCCCTGGAATCCGTGGTCCAGTCCCGTAGAATAGTTCCGCCTGAAAACTCAGGTCCGAACATTATCGGGCAGTTGATGGTCCTGCCACGGTTCTCACTATTTAGCTTCGGATATAAACCCAATCCCAGCTATGATACCTTTTCCTATTTACCAGGTCCAAGAAATTTGTACGAAAGTGAAAATATCCACGCCATTTAAATCGAAAGGTTTGTAGGTGATCCGTCAGGGCCCGGGCTCTTATTCTTCGTAAGAACAAAGAAGAAAAGCCAGGGGCCCTTACCCCCTCACCACGTGAAGGAACCTACTTCGAGGGGGAATGTATGTATTATATATACAATACCGAATTGAAATTACTTCAGGAAAGGACAGGAATGCCTATAAAAGAGGCCAAATTAGAATTAAAGGTTAGAGGAATGCATAATCCTGCTAAGAAACGAACGTTTTCTGCAGCAATAAGATCAAACATAGAGACAAAAATAGAAATAAATAAGAGTAACAAAACCTTGATAGATCAATCTCAAAGTAAAATAACCACTTTGCAAAAAGAAACTAATATAGCAAAGGACCAAGAAATGTATACAAATCTTTGCTGAAATTCAAATGAGATACTAAGAGAAATGGAGTCATTAGAAGACAATACAAGCACCACAGAAATATTAGAAGATTGTTATGATGAAATAGAAACTAAAGAAAAAAAGAGGCCTTTAGAGAGAACTCCACCCAGCTGCCATTAGAGATACATCCATTAAAATAAAGGCGGGAGACCCCAAGAAAGAACATAAACCAAGAAATAAGAAAATACCTTTGTCTCCTAAAGTAATAATAAAAACCAATTGAAACAGATACCCAGAACATCAAAGAAATAGTAGAGGAGCAAACCATTGACAAGAATGATTACGTGATGGGAGAAGAGATTACCCCATCACCAACAATAGGTACAGCAAGAGTAAATGAAAAAACAACACACGAAAACACGTGGATGTAATGACAAAGGACAGTTTAACAAACACCATATGAAATATTATAAGACACAGAAATAAAGAAACTACTAGTTTAGACATTCACGAAAATGGTTGTATGTGCATTGGACACATAATGTCTTATAAAGAAAAACAAATAAATATTGTAAATAGGATTTTAGAAAAAATGCAAATTGATGATCCACAAAAAGAAAATAACACTTGAACACACTAACGTTATACTTTCAATAATTATATTATACAATGGAACGTAAATGGTCTACAGAGCAGATTACATTTGGGAGAAATACAATGATTACTAAGGGAATATGAGCCAATGATACTATGTTTACAACATGTCAACAAAACAATATCAACAATAGGTAAATATACCTTAGTAATAATCTACATCTAGAGAAGAAGAAGGAAATATAGGTACTGCTATATATGTACATAACAAAGTATGTTATGACAGAGTACCTGTAAATTTTACTGACTTGCAAATATCAAGTATTAAAATACGAATAAAAAACAATAATAAAATAATTTATAACTTATATAACCAACCTAATAAAGTTACGACATTGATACACTTAAAGATTTACTTAACAATACCAAGGAACCTACATTAATAGTAGGTGATTTTAATGCTCACAACCCAATATGGGACTGTCATTGTACAAACTCAAATACAACAAGTAGTAAAATAGAAGAGTTCATGGTTTCCAACGACATGTGCTGTATAAATGATGACGAAATTAGTACATATTTTTCAAAAGCACTTGGAACATTTTCCTCAGTAGACTTAACTTTATGTCCAACAAGCATAGTTGACAGATGAGATTGGAATACAGTTGATGACTCGCACAACAGTGATCATTTCCCAATATTAATTTCCTTATTGCAAAATAATCCTGCAAAACATGTCCCTCACTATAACATTTATAAAGCAGATTGGGAGCGATATGAAATGCACACTAGGAATATCCCACCATTTGAATATTTAAAAGACCATAATGAAACTAATAAATTTCTTGTTGATTTTATTAAAAATGCTGCTGATAAAGCAATACCAAAGTCAAAACCCCATCCAACAAAACGCAAAGTTCTCTGGTGGTCTGATGAGGTAACCGAATTAAATATAAAACCCTCAATAGGGAGACAATTAGATATTTAAATAGAAAGTTCAATAAAATGAATAAAAATTTACCCATATTAGAAAGAACTTTACAAAAAATTACTGTATTATTATTAGAAATAGATACATTAAAACCTGTATAAAACAAAATATCTGCAAAATTTAAAAAAGTAGTAATTCAAGGAAGAATCATTTCATGGAGGAAATACGTATCAGATCTCTCTAATAATACTCCCATACAAAAATATGGGAAAAATTTAGGAAAATAAATGGTACCCATGTCAAACCACCTAGACATGCCATATTAAAAGATGGGAAATGAGACCCTTGATCCAAAAGAAATAAGTAATATAATGGGAGAAAATTTAGCAACTGTAAGTAGTGATAAGAATTTAGATGAACACTTCCGCACAAAAAAAAATAAAATAGAATTAATAACAATAAATTTTGAAACAATAGAAGATATATATTATAATAGAAAATTTTCTGAGCTCGACCTGTGTCACCCGGTGAAATTACCATTAACCCCTTCGCCACTGGCCTGTTGCACTGCCGATAACGCTTGCATACCACATGAGACCCCTGTCGACCACGAGTATATCAGTCATCATTTGCTCCCACTAAACTTTCTGTTATTCATATTTCTCGTTTATATTCTTATGTGAAAACACTGTGTATATATCAATGAATATTTTTTACCACATTGGCTATATATATATATATATATATATATATATATATATACATATATATATATATATATATATATATATATATACACACATACACACATACACACATACATACATACATACATACATACATACATACATACATACATACATATATATATATAATAATATTGAAAAAAGAGGAATATTTAGTGGAAAAAGTAATTGCAGAAATAGAAACAGCTATAAAGTGGTAGAAATAGTAGTAAAGTAGTAGAAATAAAGTAGCAGAAAAAGTACTAAGGTATTAGTAAATAGTACTAGTAGTAATAGCAGTATATACTAGTTTTCTTACAGAAACAGTCAGTCTAGGTTCATACGGAAACAGCGTATACATCAATGAATGTTTATGGCATTGGTAATAATAATAATAATAATAATAACAATAATAATAATAAAAAAATTCAACAGTAATACCACTACTACTACAACTTGTAGTAGAAAAAAATAATGATCATAAAAATTACATGTTAGTGTAAAAAAAAAATTAAAGAAGTTTTCAAAAAACACAGTACGTATGTTACACCAAAAATATATCCTCTGCTGTGCTTGGTTTGGAAGGGTTGATTATTACTGCCTCGAAGACCCAGCCCTTGGGGCTTCGGAACCTCGTTTTTTACGTGCATGAGAGTGCCAAGCTATAAAGTGTTCCTTCGAGCATATACATATACATACGGGGCATTTTATTCACCCCCATTATCATTAGCAAGCTCTGAAAAACATACATCTCATCACAAGTGACAGCCCTCCACAGAAGTCCATTTACCTTCCGCTTTCCTGTTGACCGAAAATACTCCTCTGCCCGAGCATTCATCCATTCACACAATCTGTCAATAACATCATCACAAAAAAAGAAACAAAATGCATCCCGTGGGCAGGTGAAGTCTGGTGTGCAAACAGAGATCCCATTGCCATCCTCCTTGAAATCGGGGGGTGCCCCTCGAAGTAGGTTCCTTCACGTGGTGAGGGGGTAAGGGGCCCTGGCTTTTCTTCTTCGTTCTTATGAAGAATAAGAGCCCGGGCCCTGACGTATCACCTACAAACCTTTCGATTTAAATAGCGTGGATATTTTCACTTTCGTACAAATTTCTTGGACCTGGTAAATAGGAAAAGGTATCATAGCTGGGATTGGGTTTATATCCGAAGCTAAATAGTGAGAACTGTGGCAGGACCATCAACTGCCCGATAATGTTCGGACCTGAGTTTTCAGGCGGAACTATTCTACGGGACTGGACCACGGATTCCAGGGGTGTCTAGTTCTGGGAATAGGACTCTCGGCATTCTGTCCGGTTTGCCCATAATGTGATTAGGGTGGGGATGATTGTATTCTAGTAATGCTCTCAGTCCTATCAAGCAGGTTGGCTTACACTTGAGCCACTCTAATCATGTTGTGCCATCCCCTTTGGGGTAGGGTAGGGATGCGGACATTTGGGAGTCGGTTCTCACTTGTGCCATTAGTGGAGGAATGAACTCCATGAAAGGCTGATGATATCTTTTTAAGGTTTTCAGGTTTTTTTTTTTTTCTCTCCTCTCTCAAATCTTTATGCAAAGTGAAAATAAAGATTCGAGTACCCCTGGGCCCTTTGATGGTAGTGACTTGGCACAGATGACGACCGATGGAACCTCTTGTAACAACCTTTCTTTGGAAAAAAATAAAATAAAGAATCCAAATATAATCACACTGGAACCTTATGCTCCAGTACACAACAAATCAAAAAAGTAAATATCGTCTTGACCCAACCTTGACTCACTTCGACTCCTCTTTGGGAGTGGAAGTTGGTCAAGGTTTCTAACCATGGAAACAGAACAGCAAATCTCAGCCCTAAAGTTAGAAAAACTTCTTATTAAAGACACTCAACGACAGAAATGTCGTTTAGACAAATAAAAATGAAGACGTGGCTTATAGAAGCCACAACAAAAAACCAGTCTGAGGACTATCTGTCAATAAAAAGTGTTGACAATGTAAATGTAAAAGTAAAGAAGCATGACACTATGAACAGCATTCAGGGTACTATTGTACTTCCTGAAAATAATGACGAACCGGTTGACAAAAATATACTGTTGGACTCTCTTAAAATGAGATATACCTAAATCCAAGACTGTGAGGTATATATAATACCAAGTAAACAAAATAATAAAGCATTAAGAATTGCAAAAATAAAATTTGAGGGTCAAGAGTTACCTCAAAAAATAAAAATTTTGGGTCAAAATAGAGAATTGAGACCTTATGTTCCCAAACCGCTACAATGTCAAAATTGTAGTAAGTATGGACACACAAACTATGAGCTTATTGTGGATCTAATGAACATGCCACACAATGGAAATGTAGTGAACCAAAATGTGTAAACTGTGGACAGGATCATCATGCTAGGTCCAAGGAGTGTGTGTACTACATATACAATACAGAGTTGAAAATGTTGCAAGAACGAACAGGGATGTCTATCAGAGAGGCTAAATTGGAATTAAAAGTGAGAGGAATGCAAGATCCATCTAAGAAACATTCATATTCCTCAATAACAAGAGCAAAAATGAAGCAAAAACGGAAACAGATAGAAATAACAGAGCACAGAAAAGTAAATCTCAAGAAAAAATTAATAATTTAGAAATAAAAAATAAAATTGTAAAAAGTAAAGAAACAGGTACAAATGAGATGGATAATATTTTGTCCAATTCATTTGAAATATTAATGCAGATAGAAACACAGGAGGATGCTGCTACTAAAGTGACAGAAGAGGGTAGAGATAGACAGGAAATTAAAGATAAAAAAAGGCCTTTGGAGAGAACACCACCCAAAACGAAGAAACCAACTATTATTAGAGAAACATCAGTTAAACCAAAGATAAAGGAGATGAAAAAGGAACAAAAACAAAAACAAACTAAGAATATACCTTTATCTCCTAAAATAATAATAGAACCTATGAAGGCAAATGTCGAGAACACTGAAGAAGTGAAAGAGAATCATACCATAGATGATAATGATTATGTCAAGGGAGAAGAGATTACTCCTTCTCCAGTAATTGGAACAAGAGCAAATGAAAAGAGAAATACACATGATAATACTTGTGGATGTAATGATTTTCATTGAATTATGCAATAACAACAAAAGCATAACAAAAGATGGTTTAACAAACATTATAAGAAATTTTATGAAATATAAAAAAAAAGAAAACACAGATTTGAGTAACCATGAAAAAGGGTGCATGTGCATTGAGCACTTAGTCTATTATAAGGAAAAACAGATGAATGTCGTGAGTAAATTATTAGAAAAATTCCAAATTGATAATACAAAAAAAAAGAGTAAAACCTGACTGCTATAAAAATATTTTCAATAGTTATATTATACAATGGAACGTAAATGGTCTACAGACCAGATTACACCTAGAGAAATACAGCGGTTATTAAAAGAATATGAACCAATGATATTATGTTTGCAACATGTCAACAAAACAATATTAACGATAGGTAAATATACCTTAGCATCTGCATCAAGAGAGGAAGAGGGAAATTTAGGTACTGCTATATATGTACATAACAAAGTATGTTATGACAAAGTACCTGTAAAATTTACTGGTCTGCAAACGTCGAGTATTAGAATACGAATAAAAACGATAATTATGTAATTCATAATTTGTACAATCAACCTAATAAAAATTATGACGTTGACAAAATCAAAGAATTACTTAATAATACTAAGGAACCAACGTTAATAGTAGGTGATTTTAATGCCCACAACTCAATGTGGGACTGTAATTGTACAGAATCAAATAGAGCAGGAATTAAAATAGAGGAATTCATAGATTCATATGACATGTGCTGTATAAATGATGACGAAATCAGCACATATTTTTCTAAAACACATGGAACATATTCCTCAATTGACCTAACTCTATGTACAGCAGACATAGTAGACAGATTGGACTGGAATACGGTAGATGACTTGCATACAAGTGATCATTTCCCCATATTAATTTCTTTATTACAAAATAACCCCACCAAACATGCCCTCGATATAACATTTATAAAGCAGATTGGGAACAATATGAATTCCACACCAGAATATCCCACCATTTGAATATTTGAAAGACCATAATGAAACTAATGAATTTCTTGTTGATTTCATTACAAATGCTGCTGATAAAGCAATACCAAAATCCAAATCTCATCCGACAAAACACAAAGTCCCATGGTGGTCTGAAAAACTAACAGAATTAATAGAAATAAAACACCAAATTGGAAGACGACTAAATAATTTGAATAGAAAATTCAGTAAATTAAACAAAACGTTACCAATATTAGAAGGAACCTTACAAAAACTGACTATATTATTGTTAGAAATTGATACATTAAAACCTCTGTATAATAAAATATCTGCAAAGTTTAAAAGAGAAGTAATACAAGGAAGAATCATTTCATGGAAAAAATATGTATCAGATCTCTCTAAAAAATACTCCCATACAAAAATATGGGAAAAATTCAGGAAAATAAATGGTACCCATGTTAAACCACCTAGACATGCCATAATAAAAGATGGGAAAAGAATACTTGATCCTAAAGAAATTAGTAATGTAATAGGTGAAAATTTAGCAAAAGTAAGTAGCAACAAAAATTTAGATGAGCATTTCTGCACAAAGAAAAAAATAATATAGAATTAATAACAATAAATTTTGAAACAGTAGAAGATATATATTATAATAGAAAATTTAGTATGGAAGAGCTAGAATTTGCTCTGTTGAACAGCAATAAATCTGCCCTGGAGGTGACAATATTTGTTTTGAAATGATATGCCATTTAGCACCTTTGGCAAAGACATACTTGTTAGAGTTTTATAACCACTTATGGCTTAGAAATTTATTTCCTGATGAATGGCGTAAAGCTATAAATATTCCAATCCCCAAACCTGGAAAAGATCCCAGTAATGTAAGCAATTACAGACCAATTTCTTTAACAAGTTGTTTGTGCAAATTACTAGAGAAAATGGTAAATGCTCGACTAACATGGCACATACGAGAAAATAAAATTTTAACTCCCACTCAGTTCGGGTCACAGTGTAACAGATCTACATTAGATTCTCTCTGTAACTTAGAAGACCATATACGCCGAGGTTTTGAACGAAAACAAATTACTGTAGCTGTCTTTTTTGACATTGAAAAAGCATACGATACTACATGGAGGTATGCTATATTAAAAACTTTGCAAAACAACAACATCTGTGGACATTTACCTAGGTTTATACAAAACTTTTTGACAAATCGCAGTTTTCAGGTGAGAATTGATGATGTTCTGTCTAGAACATTTCCTCTAGAAAATGGTGTTCCACAGGGAAGCGTCCTTAGTGGCACACTGTTTACGTTAGCAATTAATGATATCATTAAAAATCTACCTACTGGTATTAAAAGTAACCTGTATATGGATGATTTTGCCATATATTATTCAGCATCTCGAATAAAACATGCAGAACGAATCATTAATAAAAGCATAGTAAAAATAGATGAATGGGCTTTATCTGTAGGCTTTAAATTTTCCATAGATAAAACCCAAGCAATCATGTTTTATAAAAACAAAAAATGGAAAAAAGGAGAAGAAATAGACTTAAAAATCAGAAACCATAGTATACCAATTGGCCAAACAGCAAAATTTTTAGGATTAGTATTTGATACTCACATGAACTGGAAAGCCCACATAACATACATGAAATCAAAATGTAAAAGAGCATTTATTCGGAAAAAATTATATGAAGGTTATAAAAAATGGTGAGAAAACCAACATCAAAGTGAACATTGAATTTATTATTGAACATACAAGAAATTTAAAGCATATTATGCATAATATAGATTAATATTAACGACACTTGATGCTGCACCGATATCTAGGTAACTCTGGCACTAGTTACCTAACCTCCACACTCTGAATCGCTTATAACCAGTGAAAAGTTTATAAGATGCATCAGTAATACCATTACCATGATGCCACTGCGCATAGCCTATAAAAGATATGATACGTCTATCAGAAAATTGTATATGAAATTATTGCCTAGGCAAGTGACTTAAAGTTCAGAATAAGATTCAATAAAATCTCAAAAGATATGATAAATGGCAAAGCAAAATATTAGCAAGAGTAAATTCTTTCTGGTTACAAGTTTTATTTTTTACGGGATTAATGACTCAGCGCTAAAATTATTCATTCAATAACTTTAAATCTCGTAAAGTGTGCCAACATTTACCGAGACCTACCTCAAAGTTATCAAGCGCCTGCTTGCTCGATATAAATCCACGAAGTTGAATCCCTCGGAAGTAATCCTGCAGTATGTGGTGGATGCCAAAGACTATGGTAAGGAAATGGAATCCCCGTCTTGGCCTCTCTTCCATGCTGCTACACAATCCATTACAAGGTTCCTCCGAAATCACACTCCCCTGGAGAATCATGCCCTCGTCCCTCCATTGCACTTTGGTGAAACTGGTGGTACTTAGCACTTCATTATTTCACAGCAATAAACGTCCTTCAAGTAAAGAGAGTTCATTAGTAATGATCACACTTCAGTTGGCAAGTTTCTAACGAAGGTTGAGTTTATCCATTTTCCTTTTAGTCAGGAGAACTGCTTCCTTGGAGGGTCAGGCAGATACTGCTTGGTAAGAATTCTTACCATTACTCGTTAACTTTGTTAACTAATTCAGGAAGAGCTAAATACTTTGAAATGGTCTCAAATGTCAGCACACAAAGTATTTTCAGGTACTAAATAATTATTAACGTTATTTAAAGTTACGTTTGAGATCTTTTATTTTTTCAAGAGAGTTGGAAACCAAGGATTGTGAAAAGATGCTTAAAAGCCAAGGATTGTGAAAAGATGCTTAAAAAAAGGATTATGAAAAAAGGCAAAGTACTTTTTTTGTACTAGAAATAAATAAGAAAAAGAAAACGAGAATACAAGGATTCTGAAGTTGGAAAGAAAAGATAAAAACATTATATTTAACACACTCCCCCCAAAACATTCAGTCCTGTTATGAAATAAAAACAGGATTGAATTTTTAAACATATACCAAAAGTATTTATATTATCAGAATTTTTTTTTTTTAATATTTGCCAAAACTATTTACATTACCATCACCAATAATAAATAAAAAAGCCTACTCAGACAAACTTTTCTGTAAAATTTGTCTGGTCTTCAGACCACTAATCTTTGCCGCTTTGCGCTTTCCTTAAATGCGATTGCTGGCCAGATTAGAATCATTTGAGTCATAATTAGGACTGTCTTTATCTTCATTTGAAGAAACATCAGGTCTGAAAAGAAATATTAGATTAGATGAATGTCTCTTAGTAAGTTCCCCAGTTCTGCCTTTCAGTAGGGTAACTCCAGTAACTTCCCCAAGCTCATTGAGAACTACATCACGGACTATTCCCATTGGGTATTGGTTTGGCTTACTATATGGTTCTTTAATTAGAACCACATCATTCTTTTGAAGAAGTGTATGTTTTACAGGTTTGAATCTGTCTTTCGCATTTACAGCTTGATTTGTCAAGTTACCCAAAAATTCTTCATGATAAATGTTAATCAAATAACTTCTGACTTTACGCAGTTTTGTGTAGTTTTCTTTAACTTTATCACAAGGAGAAACTAAATAGTCCTCATCCAATTCTAGATGTGGATGTCTTTGCAGCTCAGGAATTAAGTTAACTGAGACAAGGTCATAACCCCTAATTAGACACTCTGGTGTTATGGGATCAGGAAGTGTTTTGTTTATATCTGTATCTCTTAATGCCTCTTTGAAAGCTATTGGCCTTCTATTCAATAAATGGACAGTGACATATTAAAAACTCAAAATCCCTTATATCTAAAACATTATTTCTTATGGCTCCAAATAAGCATCTCTTAGTAAGTTTCACACAACTTTCAACCATTGAACCAAGAGCCGAGTTCCCTTTGAAGAACTGTTCAAACTGAAGGTTCTTTATGTCATTCTCTTCTAGATAGAGTTTAACTTCTGGGTCTTTTAAATAATCTAGAATTACGTTGCCTCCTGCTACTAACTGAGAGCCCTGATCGGAAATGCACAAATTTGGTAGTCCAAACTCAAATGTATGAAGCTGGAAGGCTCTAAGATACTCCTTAACACTCAAGTCCATGCACACCTTCAGATTTATAGCTCTACTCCATGTACATGTGAAACCTATTATCCATGCTTTTACTTTCTTCCCACTGGAACGTACAAAGAAGGGTCCCATGTAATCTACAAAAATATAGCGGAAAGGAATCTCTGGGGGATTAATCCTGAAATCTCTATAACAGTTTTGATTAAGATTAACTGTCCTCTCATTGAATCTACGGCATATGACACATGTGCGGATTATTCTTTTAACTACTGAAAAAAATCTAGGTATCCAAAATATCTTATGTACTTCAGCCAGTAGCCTATAGCATCCAGCATGTGAAAAACGCTCATGATAATCTAATACAATATATTTAGTTAGTAAACTATCCTTAGAAATTAGCAATGGAAATCGCATCCTTCTGTCATCTTTCAGTTTCTGCAATTTGCTACGTACCCATAACAGGCCTTCCTGATCCACATAAACATTGAGCTGTCCGACTAACTTGGGGATATCTTTGAGCAACTGGTTTCTGGATTCAAAATATTCAAAAATTTCAGGGAAGTGCTTCTGCTGATCTCTTCTTATTACCATCTTTGTAGCCTCTGCAAAGAAGTTATAATTAATATCAAAACAGCTAATATGTCCAAACTTAACAGGATCCTTTAGTTTTAGTTTCATTTTCAAGTTATTAACAAAGATAAGTACTCTACGGAAAACAGAAACAACTTTATGGTAGCTAGAACATCTTGATAAAGCATCAGTATGCTCATCAATCTTTGTAGTTATAGTACCATGATAAGACTGGACAACACCAACAGGAGAATCTAGCTTTACTGGAAGGGCAGGTATTACAAAATCCAAGATAGATTCCCTGTTCAGCTGACCTTCTGTCTCATTAAGCAGAAATTTGGGACCTGAAAAGCAGTTAGTTTTCTGAAGCTGCTTGAAAGATAAGCTGCGAGTGATGCAATCGGCTGGATTTTCACAACCTGACACAAAAGAAAAATGAATTGGGTGTTTATTACACAGTTCATTTATTGTGTGTAACCTATTTTGAACAAATACTGAACACTTCTGCATTTTATCAAGCTTGGCAGAAAACCCATGTACCCAGGAAAGGGCAACGAAGCTATCCGAGTAGATTATCAACTCGCTTATTTTGATTGGCATCATACAAGAAATTCCTGATAACTCTTCATACAGACATGCAATTTCTTCTACGGCCAAAGTTATTCCTTGCAGTTCCAGAGATGGCATGCTTTTAGATTCCATTTGCTTGTTTACTATCTTATTTTTTGCAAAGACAAAACTGACCTTTCCTGTGGAAATATTTTGTATGTAAATGACTACACCAAACATCTGCTTACTACTGTCTGAAAAGGCCAATAGCCGGTAAGTATCTTCTCTACTCCCAAAGACTCTTGGTATCTCTGTAACAGAAGCAGCATTTGCTTGTTTGGCAATATTCCGCCATTGCCTCCTAACATCAGCATCTAATTCCTTGTCCCAGCCCAGATCTTTGTCGCACTGTAACTGATGCAAAAATAGCCTTGAACGATTAAGAATAGGGCCATTAAAGTTAAAGAGATCATACTGGGAGGCAATAGACTGCAATACTTCCCGTTTTGTTCGAGCTTGTATGTTAACACTAATAGGTTTAGTAGATCAACTGTCTTGCTTCCTATCCCATGACAACCCAAGTAGTTTTACCCTTTCATTGGTTTCTGTACTAAGCTCACTATCTATGTGGTCTTTGCAATGCAGAATCATTACTGATGTACTGCTGCAGGTAAAACTTGTAAGGCTCAAAAATGCTTTCTAGTTGTTGATATGCCCAGAGAAGATCTTCAGAATTATCATAAGCAACTGCACAGTTATCCATGTAACATAGTTGATATATCATCCTCTTTAATTGTAAAAGTTTACTATCATCACCGTCTACTTCTAAAATTAAAATCTTATATAGAGCAAGTAACAGTAATGCAGGGCTGCATCTTAAGCCGAAACTTAATCTTATATTTCTGTATCCCACAACTGTAAAGTCTTCCTTCTCTACATTTCTGAACCATAGACATAATAGCCTATTGCTATCTGTGTCATTTAAGGCAAGATTATTGAACGCTTTACATATATCAAAACATAATAACTTCTGTCCAAATCTTAAATGTAATATAGCAGAGGAAAGTTTCTGGTTTAGATTTGGTCCTGAATATATAGCCTGATTGTGACTAATGGAAGGTTTACTAGAATCTTGCTGACAAAGATTAGACAAATACACTATCCTGCACTTTGTGGTTTCGCGATTCATTTTAAAGATGCCCATGTGAGGCAAAAAGCTATGGTTAGGGTGCTCTCTGAGAAATTCGGGAAGATTATTAATGCGCTCTATGATCCCCATACTTTCTTGTTCTTTAAAAACTTTATCCATTATCAATAGCTTATCCCTGTTATTTTGCAATTTTTTCAAGTTAGACTTTAAAATTGAAACTGCCAATCCCTGATTGGAACCTAATAGATGAGACACCTGAGAATTCCAAAATAAAGGAACAACAATTCTACCTTCTTTATCTCTCTTCATATTTTCAAGGGAAAACTTAACCAACTTCTTATTTATTTCAGAATTCCCAGAATCAGAATCATCAGGTTCAGACTTTACAAATCTATGACAACTTTCTTCTAAAATTTGGTTAGCTGCCTTGATAAGCTGAGATTCAATTATATCCCCTTATCATCAAATACATTAATGTTAACGGGATCCACAGTATCTTCAAAAGCACAATCCGAAACAAGGCAAGTATTACCAGTCCCCGAAAATGCTACCAACTAAGTTGTGATCTGAAAGTTGAACCAATCATGAAAGCAACTTCCAACATAAGGTAAAAATGATAAATCTTTCAATATTTGTTCCACATTACCATGTAACAATACTCCAGCAGGAGTTTCAGAATATAGAGATTCTAAGTTTGATCCAAACAAGTGTTCCTGCTGAGGAAGACAGTATGCTGAGCGAGTGCCAAGAATTAACTGAATACTCTGGATATCACAAGAATCATTTGACAAGCTTTCATCTGCCAACAAATAACCTCTTTCTTCGAAACTTCATACTACTTTACCTAATTTAGGAAGTTTTAACTTTACATTAATAGAAGGTATACACAGTGCTTCAATTTTTCTAAGCCTATCCCCTATCTGTAAACTTACTTCAATTAGCCTAGTAGTATAGTTCTGAGTAGTGTTAATGCCATTTACTGTTAGAGAAATATTTTCCCTTAATGTGGGTAAATTATAACTGTCTGCAATATCGGTCAAAATAAAGTTACACTGACAGCCACTGTCTTTTAAGCATCTTAACTTTAAACCGTTATCCAAGGTAGAAGTAAAAGTGGGAAGAACAGTCTGCATGTCAGAATCACTCTGGAAAGCTTCCATTGAGCCAGATATCTCCTTATTTTCCTTAGGCTTGGATTTTGCTTTATCTTTACCCTTATCTGTAGAAGATTGATTATCTGGTTTATTTCCATCTTTATTTGTGACTTGCTTGTCATCAACAGACCGGATACACAGGAAACTGAAATGCCACTCTGAGCAATACTTCCATTTATTATTGAACCTATACCTACAAAATTTACTGTGATGATTTAGGTTAGAACATTTTAGGTATCCTTTCAATTTTCTTATTTTATCTATCTTGGCTTCTGCAGAGTCAAATTTGGCACACTTGTGGATAGGATGATCAGCTGGTTTACCATCCACTTTAGTACAAATACTACAAGACTTAAAGGTCTTATTTCTTTCATACTTTACATCTACAGCTAAGCTGGTAGCTCCAGGGTCACTAGCATTTGATGCTTTGTGGGAAGATTGTTTAGTGACTTCTTTAGTTTTCTTAGACTGGCTACAATAACGCTCACTAGCTTCAAAAAACTTGTCTACAATTTCATTTAACGTTGGCTTGGAGCCGTTAGTAATTTGAATCAAATGATTCTTAAATGAATCATTCAATCCTTCCCATATAAAAAACTGAAGGATACAATCCACAGTCATTTTCAATTTGCGTATTCTTTCCATAATTAACCTAACCTTAGAGATAAATTCATAAGGATCAGTGTTGGAAGAAAGTTTCAAACGGGATAACTGCCTTAAAACATTAAATTTCTGTGTGTCATCCGAAGCTAGAGCTTTCAGTAGTAATTGCTTTGCAATGTGAATATCCCTGCTTATCTGCTTCTAAGGACTCTACTAAAACTAAGGCCCTGCCTGAGATCTGCTGCTGTAATAACAAGAGTTTATCATATTCAGGGTATTGAAATTTACTTAAAGTGTCTTCAAATTCTTCAAAAAATCTAGCAAGGTCCTCGTCATCAGAACTAGTGTATTTAGGCAGGGGAGCTATGGGAGACTTAAGCAAACTTCTTGCGGAACTAAGAGTGTCATTCAAATGGGAAACCGATGAAGAAGGCTCACTAGGGTTCCTAATAGCCACTAAGCAAAATAAAAGTTTGTCATTATAGACCTGACAGGAGTCTAATTCCTCCTCAGACCTACGTTCTTCCTCTTCGTCGTCCCACTCCTCATACTTAAGCTCTAATATCTGCTTATTCAAATATCTGCTTATTCAAGTCTTTCAATTCTGGAAGCCATTGTTCAAATTGCAAGCGTAATTTCTCCCTTGCTGCACTAGCTAATGTAGAAAAACTATCCTTACGGTTAAAATGTTCAGTCACACACTTCCTTATATACTTCCTTTGATTCACTAATCTCTTAAGTTCAGACATTGTGAATATATACAACTACCTGACCTATCACAAATATAATAAATATTCAAAGGCTAAAGTATGCGTAACAAACCGAAGCTCAAAAGTAAAATTTCCTTAACCACTTATTTCATAAATATGTTAAAAAGATTCACTCAACCTTTACACTAAAGTGTTAAAATGCAAAAAATAACGTTAACGTTCCACCCTCAGTGCAAGTGGAGAGACATCGGGCAAGCATCAAAGCAAAGTCATAATGTCCCTGTTCGGGGGCCATATTCGGAAAAAATTATATGAAGGTTATAAAAAATGGTGAGAAAACCAACATCAAAGTGAACATTGAATTTATTATTGAACATACAAGAAATTTAAAGCATATTATGCATAATATAGATTAATATTAACGACACTTGATGCTGCACCGATATCTAGGTAACTCTGGCACTAGTTACCTAACCTCCACACTCTGAATCGCTTATAACCAGTGAAAAGTTTATAAGATGCATAGAGTAATACCATTACCATGATGCCACTGCGCATAGCCTATAAAAGATATGATACGTCTATCAGAAAATTGTATATGAAATTATTGCCTAGGCAAGTGACTTAAAGTTCAGAATAAGATTCAATAAAAAGATCTCAAAAGATATGATAAATGGCAAAGCAAAATATTAGCAAGAGTAAATTCTTTCTGGTTACAAGTTTTATTTTTTACGGGATTAATGACTCAGCGCTAAAATTATTCATTCAATAACTTTAAATCTCGTAAAGTGTGCCAACATTTACCGAGACCTACCTCAAAGTTATCAAGCGCCTGCTTGCTCGATATAAATCCACGAAGTTGAATCCCTCGGAAGTAATCCTGCAGTATGTGGTGGATGCCAAAGACTATGGTAAGGAAAATGGAATCCCCGTCTTGGCCTCTCTTTCCATGCTGCTACACAATCCATTACAAGGTTCCTCCGAAATCACACTCCCCTGGAGAATCATGCCCTCGTCCCTCCATTGCACTTTGGTGAAACTGGTGGTACTTAGCACTTCATTATTTCACAGCAATAAACGTCCTTCAAGTAAAGAGAGTTCATTAGTAATGATCACACTTCAGTTGGCAAGTTTCTAACGAAGGTTGAGTTTATCCATTTTCCTTTTAGTCAGGAGAACTGCTTCCTTGGAGGGTCAGGCAGATACTGCTTGGTAAGAATTCTTACCATTACTCGTTAACTTTGTTAACTAATTCAGGAAGAACTAAATACTTTGAAATGGCCTCAAATGCCAGCACACAAAGTATTTTCAGGTACTAAATAATTATTAACGTTATTTAAAGTTACGTTTGAGATCTTTTTATTTTTTCAAGAGAGTTGGAAACCAAGGATTGTGAAAAGATGCTTAAAAGCCAAGGATTGTGAAAAGATGCTTAAAAGCCAAGGATTATGAAAAAAGGCAAAGTACTTTTTTTGTACTAGAAATAAATAAGAAAAAGAAAACGAGAATACAAGGATTCTGAAGTTGGAAAGAAAAGATAAAAACATTATATTTAACACAGCATTAAACCTAATTAAAAAACTGTCGAACACTACTTGGGGAGCCGATAGACATACCCTTACTTTATTGTATAAAGCAGCAGTGCTGTCTATCGTTGATTATGGAAGTGAAATATATGGCTCGGCATCAGACGCAACGCTGAAAACAGTAGACCCAATTCATAATGAGGGTCTTAGAATATGTTCAGGAGCTTTTCGATCATCACCAACATCTTCTTTACAAGTTGAATGTGATGAACTACCTCTGTCTCTCCATAGAGAGCTAGTAACGATGAAGAGTGCTCTGAGAATTCAGACAAATGATTCTCCAACCAAAAAATTATTTGGATTTAGAGATGTGTTTATAAACAATCATCCACCTTCTTTCCCAATTAGGGCTAGAAGATTGTTTGAGTTGCTAAATATGTATATACAATTACCTGTAATGTTAAAATTGCCTCCTCCTTGGACAATGAATAAAATGAGAATTTGTACACACTTGAAATATTTATCAAAAAATCATTCATATAATCCAGAATACCAAAGACAACATGCAGTAGAGCATATAATCCGAAAAGGTCCACATTACGCAATATACACTGACGGATCTAAATCACAATACGGAGTGGGATATGCTGCGGTATCCCAAAACAAAACGTATCAGTTCTCTTTCCCAGACAAAGCCTCTGTATTTACAGCTGAGTTATGTGCAATAGTATCGGCCATAAAAATAATTAGAGAAGTCTCATATAATAATTTTGTAATTTATAGCGACTCCAGAAGTGCTATAGAAGCTATTCAAAGCTATAATCCCAAAAATAATATTGTACAACATATAAAGTTCTCACTCCATAAATTGTATAATAAGGGAAAAAATATTGAAATATGTTGGATCCCTGCCCATGTAGGGATTAAAGGAAATGAAGAGGCTGATAAAGCAGCTAAAGAAGCGGTCCACATGACAAGAACAAATGTAGACATCCCTATCAGTGACTATACAAAATATATAAAAACAGTCATTGTAAAAAAATGGCAAAATATATGGAACGAAGAACCTGAAAATAATAAATTAAAACAGATAAAATCCAGTGTTGGAAAATGGAATTCGTCATATCAAAGAGAGAGACAAGCACAAGTGATTCTGACACGTCTTCGAATAGGCCATACTCGTTTGACACATGGACACTTAATGAACAGTCCATGTGGCCCTCTTCCCAAATGCCCAGATTGCAATGTGCTGATAACAGTTAAGCATATACTGTGTGAATGTCCAAAATATAACCTGCAGCGATTATCAAATTTTGGAAATAGACCGATAGAAGAAATTTTGTCAGAATCTTCAACGTTCTCAATAGCACCCATTTTAATGTTCATGAGAAGCTGCAAATTAATTGGAAAAATATAAGAAAAAAACAATCAATCAGTATGATGAATTTTAAAACAAGTAAATTTTATGATTTTACTTAATTTATTTTAAATTTTAATATACCTTTTTAGTGAGTATGTATGGAAGAATGAGTTTAAATGTATTTATTGTGTGAGTGTGTTCCAGTATGAAAGTGTATGCCTTTTTACAGCTTTTGATTTCATTTTCATTTTCGTTTATCATCATTGACAAGTGACCTATTAGGTCCCAGTGCTAGGCTTCTAGCCTAGACTTGTCATTCCATCCTAATCCTTCAGAGCTGATGGTCCCAGTAAACTATTTTAATAATAATAATACATGGAGCTGATGGTCAAAACAACAACATCTGCTCAGGTTTATACAAAACTTTTTGGTCAGGGAAGCGTGTTTGTTTCCAGTGTTAGCAATTAATGATATCAGTAAAAATCTACCTACTGGTATTAAAAGTAACCTGTATATGGATGATTTTGCCATATATTATTCAGCATCTCGAATAAAACATGCAGAATGAATCATTAATAAAGGCATAGTAAAAATAGATGAATGGGCTTTATCTGTAGGCTTTAAATTTTCCATAGATAAAACCTAGTTTTATAAAAACAAAAAAATGGAAAAAGGAGAAGAAATAGACTTAAAATCAGAAACCATAGTATACCAATTGGCCAAACAGCAAAATTTTTAGGTATTTGATACTGAACTGTTAACATACATGAAATCAAAATGTAATTAAACCTAATTAAAAACTGTCGAACACTACTTGGGGGAGCCGATAGACATACCCTTACTTTATTGTATAAAGCAACAGTGCTGTCTACATTGATTATGGAAGTGAAATATATGGCTCGGCATCAGACACAACGTTGAAAACGGTAGACCCAATTCATAATGAGGGTCTTAGAATATGTTCAGGAGTTTTCGAATCACCAACATCTTCTTTACAAGTTGAATGTGGTGAACTCTCCATAGAGAGCTAGTAACGATGAAGAGTGCTCTAAGAGTTCAGACAAATGATTCTCAACCAAAAAATTATTTGGATTAAGAGATGTGTTTATAAACAATCATCCACCTTCTTTCCCAATTAGGGCTAGAAGATTGTTTGAGTTCCTAAATATGTATATACAATTACCTGTAATGTTAAAATTGCCTCCTCCTTGGACAATGAATAAAGTGAGAATTTGTACACACTTGAAATATTTATCAAAAAAATCATTCATATACTCCAGAATACCAAAGAGAACATGCAGTAGAGCATATAATCCGAAAAGGTCCACATTACGCAATATACACTGACGGATCTAAATCACAATACGGGAGGGATATGCTGCGGTATCCCAAAACAAAACGTATCAGTTCTCTTTCCCAGACAAAGCCTCTGTATTTACAGCTGAGTTATGTGCAATAGTATCGGCCATAAAAATAATTAGAGAAGTCTCATATAATAATTTTGTAATTTATAGCGACTCAGAAGTGCTATAGAAGCTATTCAAAGCTATAATCCCAAAATAATATTGTACAACATATATAAAGTTCTCACCCATAAATTGTATAATAAGGGAAAAAAAATATTGAAATATGTTGATCCCTGCCCATGTAGGGATTAAGGGAAATGAAGAGGCTGATAAAGCAGCTAAAGAAGCGGTCCACATGACAAGAACAAATGTAGACATCCCTATCAGTGACTATACAAAATATATAAAAACAGCCATTGTAAAAAATGGCAAAATATATGGAACGAAGAACCTGAAAATAATAAATTAAAACAGATAAAATCCAGTGTTGGAAAATGGAATTCGTCATATCAAAGAGAGAGACAAGCACAAGTGATTCTGACACGTCTTCGAATAGGCCATACTGTTTGACACATGGACACTTAATGAACAGTCCATGTGGCCCTCTTCCCAAATGCCCAGATTGCAATGTGCTGATAACAGTTAAGCATATACTGTGTGAATGTCCAAAATATAACCTGCAGCGATTATCAAATTTTGGAAATAGACCGATAGAAGAAATTTTGTCAGAATCTTCAACGTTCTCAATAGCACCCATTTTAATGCTCATGAGAAGCTGCAAATTAATTGGAAAAAATAAAGAAAAAACAATCAATCAGTATGATGAATTTTAAAACAAGTAAATTTTATTATTTTACTTAATTTATTTTAAATTTTAATATACCTTTTAGTGAGTATGTATGGAAGAATGAGTTTAAATGTATTTATTGTGTGAGTGTGTTCCAGTATGAAAGTGTATGCCTTTTTACAGCTTTTGATTTCATTTTCATTTTCGTTTATCATCATTGACAAGTGACCTATTAGGTCCCAGTGCTAGGCTTCTAGCCTAGACTTGTCATTCCATCCTAATCCTTCGGGCCAGCCCTATGAGAGCTGATGGTCAGCTCAGTGGTCTGGTTAAACTATTTTAATAATAATAATAATAATCGGGGGGTGGGTCTGGGCGCACGTCACAAAATGGATCTGTTATGAACTGCCAACCCTCATTGACAATGGGTTCAATGTCTTCTAAATACTCGGTGTCGCTGTCATCCTCTAAGCAACTATCACCACTATCACTATAATCATCTGACAGATCTGGCAGGTATTCAGACCCAGAATCTGAAATACTATCATCCAACATCATGATACTCAAAAATAAAAAAAAAAACCTGTAAAATAACTGCAATCAAAAGGGAAAAGTTTAGCATTCGAATCCAAGCTTGAGGCGCACTGGCATGTGCTGCTGGACGATACCCCTTATAATATCCCATATGAATATGACGTCACGACAACCATCAGACACTCATTGGCTAGAATGAATAGTGGGAGGAGCTTCTGCACCTCTCTCGTACACAATACTACGCCTGAAACCCATCCAAGCTGAAGAAAACAGCTTTGCTTTTCGAGGAGGGATGAAAGATGTATAGGTGTACATCGCGTCTTGGTTATATAAGTTATAAATTATGTAATTATCATTTTTATTCGTATTTTAATACTTGATATTGGTAAGTCAGTAAAATTTACAGGTACGTCATAACATACTTTGTTATGTACATATATAGCAGTACCTAAATTTCCTTCTTCTTCTAGATGTAGATATACAAGGCATATTTACCTATTGTTGGTATTGTTTTGTTGACATGTTGTAAACATATTATCATTGGCTCATATTCCTTTAGTAATCGTTGTATTTTCTCCCAAATGTAATCTGGTCTGTAGACCATTTACGTTCCATTGTATAATATAATTATTGAAAGTATAACGTTAGTGTTCAAGTGTTATTTTCTTTTGTGGATCATCAACTGCATTTTTCTAAAATCCTATTACAATATTTATTTGTTTTTCTTTATAAGACATTATGTGTGTCCAATGCAATATACAGCTCCTTTTCGTGAGTGTCCAAACTAGTAGTTTCTTATTTCTGTAATTATAAAATTTCGTATAGTGTTTGTTAAACTGTCTTTTGTTATGCTTACTTTGTTGCACAGTTCAATGAAGCATTCATTACATCCACATGTGTTTTCGTGTGTCAGTTTTTTCATTTACTCTTGCTGTACCTATTGTTGGTGATGGAGACCCTTCTCCCATCACATAATCATTTTTGTCAATAGTTTGTTCCTCTACTATTTCTTTGATGTTCTGCGTATCTGTTTCTTTGGCTGGTTTTATTATTACTTTAGGAGACAAAGGTGAGGCTTTCTTATTATTTGGTTTATGTTCTTTCTGGGGTCTCCTGCCTTATTTTAATGGATGTATCTCTAATAATAGTTGGTTTTTTGTTGGTCTGGAGTTCTCTAAAGGTCTTTTTTTCTTTAGTTTCTAATTCATCGAACTATCTTTAATATTTCTATGAGCTGTATTGTCTTCTAGTGACTTATTTCTTAAAATCTCAAATGAATTTGAGCAGATTTGTATACATTTCTTGGTCCTTTGGTTATATTGGTTTTTCTTTGCAAAGTGGTTATTTTTCTTTGAGACTGATCTACCAGGGTTTTGTTATTCTTAACATTTCACTTTGTTTCTTTTTGTTTGATCTTACTGCTGCAGAAAAGTTCGTTTCTTAGCGGATCATGCATTCCTCTTAACCTTTAATTCTAATTTGGTCTTATAGCATTCCTGTCCTTTCCTTGAAGTACTTCACCTGTGTTGTATATGTAATACATACACTCCTTAGATCTTGTATGGTGATTTTTGTCCACAATTCACACACATTTTGGTTCACTCACACTTCCACTGTGTATCAGATCCACAGCATGCACATACAGATGTATTATGGCAATTTTTTCCTTGTATGTCCATACATACTACAGTTTTGGCACTGTAGTGGCTTAGGGACATACGGTCTCAGTTCTCTGCTTTACCTAAGATTTTTATTTTTAATGGTAACTATGGCCTCAAATCTTATCTTGCTATTCTAGTATTTTTCATTACTCCGTCTACTAGCTACGTTGTAAATTTCGCAGTCTTGTATATTGTTGTACCTTTTTAAGGGAATCTAGCAATATATTCTTTCTATCGGTTCATCATTATCAGGAAGTACTATGGTAATTCTGACACTATGTTCCATATTAAGTCATGTTTACTATATAATTTTAATATTATCAATATTTTTTATATTTAAGTAGTTTTCCGATTGATTTCTTGTAGTGGTTTCTATCAACCACATCTGTTCTTTTTTTACTTGTCTGAATGACATTTCAGTAGTTGAATGTCGATTCAATAAGAAGCTTAATTTCAATGGCGATATTTTTTTCTCCGTTTCTAATGTTAGGAATCTTGACCAACTTCCACTCCCAAAGAGGGAGTCGAAGTGGGTCAATGTTGGGTCAAGATATTTGGTTTTTTTGGTTTGTTTTTCATTGGAGCATAGGGCTCCAGTGTAATTATTGCCTGTATTTTTTACTGATTTTTCCAGAGAGAGGTCAGAGGAGGTTCCTGCAGTCGTTAACTGTGCTGAATCGCTACCATCAAAGGTCCAGGGTACTTAACCGTTAACACAACTTCGCATTCAAGACAAGTATAATTGAGAAAAAAAAAAAAGTAAATACACCTTGAAACCTTAAAAAGATATTATCATCAGCCTTTCATGGAGTTCATTCCTCCACTAATGGCACAAGTGGAGAACTGACTCCCAAATGTCCGCATCCCTACCCTACTCCAAAGGATGGCACAACATGACTAGAGGCTCAAGTGGTAAGCCAACCCGCTTGATAGGACTGAGAGCATTACTTCAGAATACAAATCATCCCACCCTAATCACACATTATGGCAAACGGACAGGAATGCCGAGAGTCCTATTCCCAGAACTAGACTCCTGGAATCCGTGGTCCAGTCTCGTAGAATAGTCCTGCCTGAAAACCAGGTCCGAACATTATCGGGCAGTTGATGGTCCTGCCACGGTTCTCACTATTTAGCTTCGGATATAAACCAATCCTAGCTATGATACCTTTTCCATTTACCAGGTCCAAGAAATTTGTATGAAAGTGAAAATATCCACGCCATTTAAATCGAAATGTTTGTAGATCCGCCAGGGCCTGGGCATTCTTATTCTTCGTAAGAACGAAGAAGAAAAAGCCAGGGCCCTTTACTCCTCACCACGTGAAGGAACCTACTTCGAGGGGTGAATGGGTCGTAAGTTCTTTGCAAGATGAACATTTTATCTTCTTGTCAACAGAGTAACAACAATAACCAGCTAAATACACTATGACTGGAATCACTTCTTTACATTCGTCAAAATCTTTCTTGCCAATATTCAAATCAAAATCATCTAGATTAACATGCTCAGTGTTACTCATTTCCTCCCACTTAATCTCCTCAAATTCTGTTAAATTTACATGCTTGCCATTTATAGGTAAAGATTTTTTAAGAATTGACATCATTCTGAGTTTTTTCTCGGATTCAAAAACTTGGCGTACTGATATATTATAATTTCCACCTAAGAGCTGACGGTATTTACTAAACCTTTCTTCTAGATTATCTGTTTGAAATTTACCTGTAAGAATGTAATCCATTTTCAATTCAGAAATACAGTAATCTGTAAGTTCTATAATTGCATGAGTTGTATGTTCCAAAGCTGTAAATGTCTCTCGTGTTAAATTACCTTTAATTCCCTTGTTGTCAGCCCAAACTTGTAACCATAAATAAAAACTATTGAGAAATTCATATTTTATATCTCCAGCATCATTGGTTAGAGGTGTTGAATATTGGTTGTTAAGCCGTTTCCCTTTAAACTTGGATTTTACATTCATTATGGTCCACCATATGTGAATTACCTTAATGTAATCTGCTACTTCTGGATGAAAATGGCAGGAATTTTTCATTCCAAAAGTTAACAGGAGCTTCACTACATACTCATTAAAAATCCCTTAACAACACTAGATTCACATTTTGTCTTTCGGAGACTTTAAGATGGCTACAATGCCTTTGCGTCAACTTGTATAGAGATCGACTTAAAAGAGACTTTCTTTCCAACGAGTGAAGTTTTGCAAAGTATTTAGAGTGAGCATAATTCATTTTCCCAACTTCGTTTTCAAAGTACTTGCCATCATAAGAAAATTTAGAAATCGCATCGTTTTTCTTGATCTTCTAACCAATCTATTATTCCTGATGCATTTAACAAATGAACTGAATCAAACATAAAAGAGGGGTCGGGTTTTTTGAAAGGATGTTCATACTCATGGATAACTTTGGAGGGTTGGCAAAATATGACATTGCTTTCCATTGATGGCACATTATTGTCTGGTTATAACGCAAAGCATAGTCAATCCAATCTTTTCTAATCCCATTATAACCTTCTTAATTATGGAGTGCAACGTCTCTGCTTTCATGCATTTCGTGGGAATGATATGAACAACATCTTTGAACGATGACTTAATACTATTTACCATGAAAACGAATGCGCTGTTTGCCGCTTCACAGCTGTCAAATGTTGACCTACACATACCACCTTTGTAATCAAAATAAGCTTTTTAAATGAATTCTGTCTATCAATAGATTCACTGTTTTGTCGTCATCTGAAAGGGACTTAAACTTTGTTTGATATATGCATAGTTTTCATCATGCTGCTCAAGGAAGGACTGAAATCTTAGAAATAAAAACTCTTGACTGTTGAGAAGCTTAAAGATTACATAACCACTATCTCTCAGAAGTCTGTAACCTTGAGGGAAGCAATTGTACAAAAGAGATAAAAATTGTGATTTCTGACGAATATTCTAGTTTTTAAGAGTCATCAGACGTAGCTGTTCACATATAAACTTAAGCGCTGAGAAATATTTAAAATCTTCATCAAGTAGGGCTGTCAACAAAGAAATGACTAGTGGCAAAATAAGAATGGTACTGCTAGATTCTTTCGAAAACTGTTGTACATCCGTATTTCTAAGGTTATTCAATATAATTTCTAGCTCATTTATGTCACCGACCCTAGAAGGAATTTTATAGTTTCCCAGTTTCTTAATTTCAGCATCGTGAACAAATACACGGATTGAACAATCATCATATATGAACAGACACACAGGCATATGACTTAATGGGGGCTCCAAAATCCTACAAATGAGCAAATATTTCTCTTTTCTTATGATAGACCAATAAGAAGTGTCAATGAAGTTCAATTTGCTATCAGTTAAATCCTTTAGATTACAAAATTTATCTTATATACATCGTGAGTTGCAATGCTATCTACTATTGCTGCATGCAAAAAGTGCTTTTCCTCCAGCCTGCTCTCCCCGCATTCTGAGATTCTCTTCATTTTAGAGGCAGATATAGTGTTGGACAATTAGGCACAGTGAGGAACAGCATCAGAACGTAGTCGAGGTTTGCAAGTCTTGCAGTTATGGTTTTGGCAGTTTTTCATCAAAATGTGAAACCTCCCATTTAATATCTTCGGACGAGAAAATGCAAATCCCGCACACCTGCAATCAAATAACCCCATTTCAATACACGTTCCTTACGTTACACGTCTATATCTCATTTGAAAACTAAAAGCTACTTTTTACTCATTCAATTATAGGCAGGAGACTTGTATATATGCATATATATATACATATATATGTAAATATATATACATATATAGCATATATACTGTATATATATACTGTATATATTTACACATACATATACAGTATATGTATATCTAAGCATGTAAACAAATGATCACTCTCACTTACCCTGCTGTTACTTGTTGGTGTGTATCCTTCTTCTCTCTTCACGCTAGTACCCACTCTTCTGGTTTTCTTGTCGTTAGGAAAGGAAAAAACACAAACCTTACTGTGTTTATTGTAATTGCCTCTACAACGAGGCACACAACACTTGTTTGGCATTTTGTCGTATTAAGCAATGCTGATAATGCCCGATATTAAAGCCCTTTTCAAGGAAAAAATTTGCGCAGTGACCTTAACCGAGGTCAGTGGAAAACTGAGGCTTGAGATGGCTGACTGGCCGTGACATTAGCCCCATCCTGATGACGTAGGTCACCATTGGAGTCATCGAACAGGCCTTTCTCTTTAGGTGTGGCCATGCCAGAACACCATCTAACCTCTACTCAAGGTGATTCAGACCCTGTATTTGATGTAGTAAGAGTGCAGAAGTTAATCCCCAAAGTTTACAGAAGAAGCTCCAGATGAGCTTTTTTATCACTTTGAAAAAGTAAAGTGGCTGCAGGAATGGGATGGCCAGAGGATAAATGGTCAGTCTTGTTACAGAGTGTTCTAATGAGTACAGAAGAGATGTTTATTTAGCCTTATCAGCTGAGCAAAAAGAGTACAAGGTACTTAAACACACAAGCATAAGTTTACTAGATGACCACTAACATATAATGAAAGATTCAGATCTTTGAGAAAGGATGACCAGATAACTTTTCTTGGATTATGTTGTGATAAAGTAAGAAGATGGCTAAACATGGTTGAGGCTGCTAAAGTTAAAACATTTGAAGATCTTGAAGAAATTATTTGTCCTTGAACAATATCTTAGGAATTCTTGAACACATAAGAGCCTATCTGAGAGAGAGGTAATAAATCCTGACAAAGCTGCTACACTCCAGTGAGGACCACAACATTATCAGCAGCAGAAGGAACTATAATGTCAAGTACCAGAATCAACGTGACAGGTTTTAGGTCTCACCCAAATTTCAGGAGCAGATTTAATGGGAATCCTACAAGTAGAATACTTTAAGTCATTTCTCAGGGTAATATCCTCAGCAAGCTAACAAAATCCTCTACAGCACAATGTTGCAAGGCAATTACAGAAGCCTAATGTTGTTCTGCTACAAGTGTGAAGAGCAGAACACTACTTGGGAGTGCCATCAGACACATTGGCAGTCCAAACCAGTTACCGGCGAAAGAAAATGACCAGGTGAAACAGACCAAAGAATGGGGAGGAGTCAAGCCCAGTGAAGACTGAGACTAAACAAGCTGAATGTTTAGCAACCAGTGGGAAATGTAACTTCAAGCAGTGAGTGGCTGAGCAGTTTGGAGGCTTTTGGCCATATATGCCCATGAGGGCACGCTTGGACAACTCCAGAGGAAGTGTGTGCAGGTACCAGTCAAGGTGTTACGTGACACCAGGAGCAACCATAGTGTGGTAGTCCGGGTGCTCACTCCTCAGTTGGAGGAGAATCTTACAAGAGATTCTGTTATTTTGAAGGGCATAGGAGGAGAAGATAATCTTATATGCCGCTTACACCTGTCATGTGAATTGGTGACAGGAGATGTTGATTTTGCTGTAAAGGACTCACTGGCTGCTGAAGGTGTACATGTTCTGTTAGGGAATGAAGTTGGTAGTGTGCCATTTGTTCCTTGTCCTATAGTGACAGATAAACCATTGAGGATTAGTCCTACGGTAGATTTGGAGAAGAATAACCCTCACCTATTTCCTAGCTGTGTGACTACTAGAAGTATGAAGAGGACTATGCCTGTAATTGAAGACTGAGGATTTCCATCTCCACTCAAGAAGGGTCTTTGAGGTTAAAGAGCTGTTCCAGGAAATGATGTTTCAGTGCTGACCAAGAAGAGGTTTCCAAGAAGAAGCTGTCGTCCCCGGAAGAGACTCTGAGTAGTCAAGACGTTCCTGAAGATAACAGTGAAACTACAGTAGCTGAGTTAGCAGACATTAGAGAGCTCAACCCTTGAAGTTGGTCAGGGGTGACCCGGGAGAAGCTAATGGACCTACAGAAAAAGGGATGTATCCCTTAGCTGAGCTGCTTTTCAGAGTTGTTGATCAAGAAGAGATGCACACTCACTGTTATTATCTGAAGGAAGGTATGCTGATGAGAAAGCATAGACCTGCAGATATACCAGAGATGCTGAATGGGGTGAATATCATCAAATTTGATCCCACGTCCATTGAGGAAGCAAGTAGTAGCAGGTAGCTCATGAGTCTGGACATATGGGAATTAGGGAAGACTGTGGAGAAGACCATGAACATTTTTTCTGGCCTGACTTCACAAAGATGTTAGCAAGTTCTGTCGGGGAGTGCCATACCTGCCAGATAGCTGAAAGCCAAAAGAAACCATTCAGAAAGCCCCTACAACCTATAGAAGTTAGAGGAGAACCCTTTGGCAAGGTGATTATAGATATGGCTGACCCACTACAGAAGATGAAGAAGGGTCATGAGTATCTGCTAACATTGATGTCCCAGACAAGATATCCTGAGGCAATCCCCTGTTAGAAACATATCTGCCAAGATAGTTGCTGAGAAACTAGTGGAGTTTTTCTCAAAGTTTGGGATACCTGAAATTGTACAAAGTGATAGAGGAACCAATTTACTTCCAAACTATTTTAGGATGTGATGAATCCTGTTAGAGTGAACAACAGTTGTCCACTGCGTATCACCCAGAGACTCAAGGAGCCTTGGAAAGGTTTTACCAGACATTGAAAAGTATGCTGACTAAGCATTGTTCTGAGTCAGGCAGAGATCGGGATTTGTACAATTGATGTTATTTGAAATTAGGAATGCTTACTAAGAAAGCATGGGTTGTTCACCTAACGAGATGATTTTTAAAAGAGAAGTGAGAGGACCAAGTGAAAATTCTTGCAGAAAATTGGGAAGAAATCATGGAAACTAAGGAGTATGTAAAGAATCCTGGAGGGAAAGATTGAAGGGATTAGAAAAATCTCTCTTTTAGAAAATCTGAAACTGAGTCAAGAGAAAATGAAAAGGAGATATGATAAGAAGACTATTTAATAGTTAGTATTAGACATCAAGTGTTAGTGTTTTTACCTGTCAAGAGATTTCCCTTTCCAACAAGTTTCAAGGTCCTTACAAGATAATTGAGAGGCGGGCGATAGAACTTATGTAATTGAAACACCAGGAAAGACGAAGACGAAAAAGGAGATGATACATGTGAACCCCTCTAAAACCTCACTTTCAGAAACCAAAATGGAAACTGTGTCAATAACCCAGACAACTTCAACTACAGAAGACGACGATGGATATGAATTGGGAGCTGAAAGCAAGATTTAATAATTCTTCAATTTTGGAAAATTTGGAGGATAAACTGAAAACATTTGAGTGTTGAGCAAGGTGGTGACGCTGTGCAAAGTGGGATTAGAAGCTTTCACAGAACTATTTTGCAGATGTACTCGGTGTACTGATTCGATCAAGCATGAGATCAAGATCCAAGAAGATGGCAGACCATTCAAACAGAGAGCTTAATACCTATCACCTTATCATCGAGATGTTTTGAAGAAAGAAGTTGAATATTTGTTACAGCATGGATTAGCAGAACTCCAGTTCAAGTCACTAAAGTTCTCCATGGGTATAGTGAAGAAACCTGGATGGCTCATTTAGGATGTACTGATTATAGGAAACTGAATTCCATCAGTGTGGCTGGACAATTATCCCTGCCTTTATAGATCAGTTACTTGATAATGGGGCAAGCCAAGCTTGTCTCCAAGATAGACTATAAAGGGATACTACTTGGAAATTCCCTTAGATGAGAATGCTGTTGCTGTCAGCTTTATTACTCCTTTGGACTGTATCAGTATACTGTTCTGCCATTTGGTCTGATGAATGCACCTGCAATCGTTTCAACGAGTGATGGATCAACTGCTAGGTCCATAGAAGGAGTAGATGTATATCTGGATGACATAGTCATTTACTCTACAACATGGGAAGAACATCTGAAGATCCTGGAGGAAAGTTCTCAAGAAACTAAGGGAAGCAGGACTAACAGTCAACCTAGAGAAGAGTGAGTTCGGGAAGGCACCAGCATCTTGGTTTGAAGTTGGGAAAGGCCTTCGCCCAGTAAACGCTAATGTAGAGGGAAATCTGGTAAGGCTACTCCCACCTACTACTAGAAAACAGTTACAGAGATTTTTGGGCATGGCAGGATTCTATAGGTGTTTCTGCCCGAATTTCAGCTGTAGTAGCCCTTTAATAGACTTAACTAGTCCCAAAGCTAAGTTTGTTTGACTACAGAATGTCAAGAACTTTGAGAAGTAAAAGCCATTTTAACTTCAAGACCAGTACTTTGGGCCTAGACTTCAATAAGAAAACAGGATATGTTGATGCCTCTGACTGTGGAATTGAGCTGTACTGTTTCAAGAAGATGAAAGTGAACTTTTGCATCCGTATGTTTCATGTCTTCGAAACTGAAAAACATCGCAGTGTATTCCTGATGATAGAAAAGAAACTCTAGCCTAATCACAGCATTGAAAAGTTTGAAGTGTATGTGAACAGCACCTAGAACAAAGAGATTTTAAAGGTCTGATCATTGAACCACATAGCGTTTTTGGCTGAGCGGATCAAGAATCACAACCAGAGACCACTCGGTGGTCTTCTGCGCTTGCAACCTCTATAATATTAAGGTACAGCATATCTCGGGTAAGAACAATGTGGTTGTTGATTACTTATCCCGTTGTGAATCGCTGATTCAAACCCCGGATAACCAATCTTCTTGGGGAGGAGTCTTATGCTGGTTTTCATAATGCAGTAACTTCCGTGTATGTGTGAATTGTTGTATAACTATGATTTTGTGTTCAGATACGCCAGATACTGTGAGTTAGTGTAGGTAAATGATTAAACGCTGTATGTCTTGGAGACGCTGTATAGTTAGAGAGGATGTAAGTACTGCTAAGAGAGAACTGCTGTTCGTTGTATAGAGTGGTTGTTAGTCCATTTTCAAAACTGCTGAAGTAATGCATTCCATTGGGACTCGGATCAAACACTGTGGTTAGATCCTACCACGTAGATGGACGCCCTTACAAGGGGCCCACACTCAGAGACCAAAAAGCTGCCAGGAAAGGAGCTGCGCTTTTCACCCGCTGCCTCTCTCTCTCTCTCTC